>NC_073692.1:301874003-302149856 GCF_029784155.1 Uranotaenia lowii | reverse complement strand
AAGGAGTTTAAAATTATATTCAGAATTTGATTTCGAATCCAAATTCTTAAGACTGTGAATTTGAAGAAATTTGTTGAACAAAATGTTTATATGAAGTACGTTATATGCAGCTCAACATTTAAGTTCTTATTGATACTTTCAAGTTCCAAAACAAGTCTTAATGATCTTCTTTTCAGTTTCCAGCAGCCTTTTTATTCAGCTTCAAAAAAATCATAAAATGAGCAAAAAAACTCTCTTTATCTCAATTGGACCCTTGGCATCGGTTCATATCACGTTCTATTAATTCTTGACTATGTTCAGTACATGGTGCCGCCATGATACCACGCGCTGGATTCCAAACTCATCAAATTGCTCAATTGCTTCTTTCCTACATTTCCTACATATTTCATCAGAATGGTCACTCAAGTACCAAATTACTTATTGAAAAAAAAATTGCTCGGCTTGGGGATCGAACCCCAATCTTCGTGGTGAGAATCGAACACGCTACTACAAGACCACGCCTAGATGTAGTTCTTATTGAAACTTAAACTCAAAGTGGTGATATGATTTTGAAAGCACCTCAATTCACGTTTTGTGACTTAGTTAATCCCAGTTTGTGCACTTTTGTGCCCTTTATGTGACTTAAGTCCCTTACAACGTACAAATAAAGGACTTTTGCAACTATCAAGTTCATTAATGAGTACATATAGTTCACTCAAGCGAATTGAACGGTTGATTCTCTTTGTCAGCCAATATATAACTTTCAAAGCCTTCATTCAAGTAAGTATGTGACTTTTGGTTGCTTGGGTAGAATTATGTATTTTACGTCCAAATTTGTTGAGCAAATTTTATAAAAACTAACATGAACGATTTTTGGAAGCTTAAAAAATGGTTTAAAGTTGACTGATGTGTTTCGATAAAAAAAAATGTTTCAAGTGTTTTTCTTTGTGATATTTATTAATAACTTTGATATTGGCCGAAATTAGGGAAATAGCACGGATTTGCACGGCCCGGATACTGACGGAAAAATATCTTAGGTTAGAGTCTTTCCAGGTTTTGTGGATCCAGATTTGCTTATGAACCTTAAATATCGATGTCTGTGATCTAATTTCGAGTTCTGTATCCAATTTATTGGTTCTGAATTTCAGTTGAGTTCATAATTGGGAGAATATTCTGATTCGAATTTCGGAATATGAAAAAAAAATTAAAATTACAAACCATTTTTAAGATATGGATTTTAAATTTTTACTTTCTATATAGGAACGGAACTTAAGAAAGTTTCATAATCCATGGGATCCAGGATTCAAAAATCGGATACAGTTTAATGTGTCATCATTCACAATTTTCATTTAGGTTCACAAGTTGAACTTCGAGTAATAAACTGAATGATTTCTGGTTGAGGACTCTTATATAAATTCCGATATTTAGTTCATAATTAGGCAAGAACGAAATTGAAATCCTTCTCTTGTAACTTATTATATGATAGTTTTAATGGCATTGCGGTGAACTTTTTACTACGAAAATTCTTGATAGAAGAATTACAGATTGAAATTAAATGACGGATAGACAAAGCAGATGCTTAATAGATGAAAATTGAAAGATGTTGAAAATGAGCCAAGAGCATATTTTTATGGAAAGCTTCAAAGGTGCGTTCTAGACCCTTTGTCGCGCATCAATTGAATGGCTGAGAGAAGTAATAGCGAGAGGTGCAATTACGTTCACCCATACATCCAAGCTAGCACGCAACAAACTTGCTTAAAATCTACATTGAACTAAATCGAAAAAACTACTGATTTAAGATCGAAAATTTGAAACATTTGAATACACAGATACAATACATACTGGTTGACTTTCGATCTTTGAGATGTTTGAATTTTCAAATAATGTTTCGAATTTTAGAATAAAAAGCCTCTAACTTTATTTATTCCTCCCTTCGGGGTTTTCGGAAAAATTTAAGGAGGAGAAGACAAAAGAAAAATTCGGTATTTGTTCCGGCCTTAACAGGATTTTTTTTTAAAAACGTTCAAATAAGCTCTACAGTAAACATGCAAGTTAAACAAAAAAGAAAATAAAAAACAAAATTGAAAACTCGCATTTTTTGTGAATTTTTCTCTATAATTATGAAAATTTCACATTTGCTATTTTGCTTTCATATTACGGTGCAAAATTAACCATTTTTAAATTTCTACGGTAATCTTCCTTGCGGTTGAAAAATAACCGTATTTCTACTTCTCCCCGAAAAGTCATTTTATGGGTTCTCATGAAGAACTAATAAAATGGCATTTCCCGGGAAAAGGTCAAAAATGGTTATTTTTGAATCGTTAACGGTTTAATAATTTTTAGCGTGTGGAACGAGTGGAAAAGATTGAGCGAGCGTGTTTTTGTTTTGAGCGAGAGTGCGTCAACGGTCAGAACGCAAACGATGAAGAGTTTCACTCGAGAGAAACGGTTTGCACGTGGAGGACAGCGTTACCACATACACAGATTTTTCTGTAAGTATACAGATTTTTTTGAAATTTTCAAACACAGAATCTGTGAATATATATTACAGATAATTGGAAATTTATACAGATTTCATACAGATTTTCGAAATTCAGAGATTTTCCAAGATATTTTGATTATACTTCGAGTCAATCAATAATCATCTACTTTAATGACTCAATCATCCATCAATTATCACGCATGTAAATAAGGGAAAACTTCCAGATTAGATTTAGGAACCGTTTCAATGCAATACAACAAGCAAAGGGTTGAAGAAAGTTTTAAAAACTGTGTTTAAGAATCGTATACCAACATTGGTCATTGCATCATAGGATGTAACTTTTAAAGGATAAAGACTTTCGCCACAATGTTCAAATCTCAACTGATTTTTATACCCCAGAAGGATACTGATCGTTATATTTAAGGGAATATATCGACTTAAAACTTTGCGTGACCTTATTTTTCACACGTAGCGGACATGTATTTTGCCCGTTACAATTAAAAGTTTACAAAATGTCAGGTTAAACACTGGTTTGACATGTCGCACAAATAGTAGCTCGCAGTAATGAGCAGCGTAGTCCGAATGAGTGCTCTACGCATTATAAAAAGGTCACCGTTGTTCAGCGTAAGTATCCGAAATGAAAATTCTCGATACAGATTTCAATACAGATTTTTGAGATTTTATGCAGATTAAAAAGATTTTTTGGCTAGAAAATACCGAATTAAATGTGGCAACGCTGGTGGAGGATTAAGGTGGAGAGAGAATTCTTTGTATTTATTTTGAATAGTAATGATCAAAATTCCACTATTACTGCTCAATTTGCAACAATCCGCACCATTTCTCTCCTTTAGAGCACTATTTCTCCAATTTGAACACAAATTCACACATTTTCCCGCACAATAAGCCACAATTTACCACAATGTCAATCATTTGCCATACAACTGCTCTCTCCATTCGAGTTGAAGCTCTCGGCAAGTTCGGACGTACTTTTAAATCGTTACGAGTAATAACCGTCGAGCCGAATACGGATAAATTCGGATTGGTGTACCGTGACCGGGTAGCAGATATTGCTTGTCCAACGTAGACATTTGTGTGCAACAATAGTAATTGCTAGTGCAGTGAAGTTTTGAACTTTTTTCCACTTCGGTGGTTTTTTTAGTTTGCTGCTGTGAAGAGCAAAGAAAGCCATCTTCGTTCTTATCAAAACGTGGTGACCTTGAGGAATATCACCAAAATTCAGCTGGTGTTTGGTGCTGAAATGAAATCGAGCGAGGAACGGCCACAAATAAAAAAGCCGCTGGATTGTGATACAACCGTGCAAGTGGAGCATCGGCAGAATAAATCAAGTTATTCTATTTATTTTTTTATTTTCCCTATTTTTCTTCTAATCTTGTCTCTTTTTGGCTATCTTTCACTTATATTAGTAATTAGAATAATTGTTCTTAGATCATATTTGATAACGAAAGACAACCTGTCCCCGTAATAAAATATGAGCGAAGTCGGGGGATTAGTCCCATCGGCCTTTGAGGATTATGGTCGAGTTATCTACGGAAATGTTGAGCACCTGGGTGATCCGAGCACCCTCGAGAGAATGGTCTCAGATGATGGAACGGTTCATTCAGGTGCTGAAGGACCTTCGGAAGATATCTCACAACCGTCTTCCTCAAAAGCTCGTGTGGCTCCCCGAGTCAAAGTTTACCCAGAAAACCCATCTTTCTCTGGCCCGTGGGTGGTTTTCTTCCGGCCCAAGCCAAACGGAAAAATATTGAACATCGTTCAGATCACGAAAGATCTGGCAAGGTGGTCCTCTGTAACCAATATTACCAAGGTTACACCTAACAAATTGCGGGTCGTGGTAGCTAGTTCGAAAGCTGCCAATGAAATTGTAGCTAGTAAACATTTCATTTTAGAAAACCATGTTTACATTCCGTCTCGAAACGTAGAGATCGAGAGCGTGATCACGGACATGAGTCTTTCGGCAGAATACGTTAAGTCCAATGGAGTTGGAAAGTTCAAGAGCCTCGATACGACTTCGGTCAAAATCCTGGATTGCCGTCAACTCAGAACTGCCAACTCTGTTGATGGAATTAAAAAGCTTCATTCTGTGTGACCTTTGAAGGTACCGTCTTACCGTAGTACCGTAGGTAGGTCTTGATTGACGAAAAATTGAGGCTTCCAGTTCGACTATTCGTTCCTCGTCCCATGAATTGTATCAATTGCCAGACGCTAGGACATACAGCATCTCATTGCTCAAACAAATCACGCTGCTCTTGTTGCAAAGAAAGTCATGGGGAGGATGCGTGCCAAACAACAGAACAAAAATGCATTTATTGCGGAGGCACCCCTCATGACATCTCTGCATGCGAGGCTTTCGAAAGTCAGTGGGACAATCAGAAGCGCTCTTTACAAGAGCGCTCCAAACGGTCTTATGCCGCAATTCTTAAGAGCGCTTCTTCACTGGCCCAATCAAACAACGTTTTTTCTGCGCTGCCAGTTGACGTGGTGGACACATATTCAGCTGATAACCCAAGTAACAATTTTAGCTTTATTATGGTCAGCAAAATTTCGTTTGGACTATAGCATTAATCTTCATAAAAAGCTAAAGCGCATTCTATAACATCACCTGGACTCTTATAAAGCCAAAATTAGGCTATTTGGCCCTACCCTAGAAACGTCATAAAGACATATCATTGTTGGTCATCAATGTTGGTCACCAAAGCTTTTAAAAAGCTATTATTAAACATGTTAGAAATTTTTGTTTTTTTTCGATTCTGTGAGTTCTCGGAGTTTTTTTTTTTTTAATTTTTTCCAGCAACCATAATGGTTGATGAATGATGATTGCATTATTCAGATATGTTCTGGTAAAATTAATAGCTAAAAATCCAATGTTTTAACCATATAAGAGCGTCTTTTCCACTGCCAGTCAAGATTTTAGGTAAAATGTGTATGAAATAGTATCTTAAAATAAATGCGCCTCGTCAAATCTGATGGTCAATCATGATGGAATTGATGGAAAATAGGCCTGAAAAAATATTTTTCAATGCTTGCATTGTGAATCCATCAACATGGCGTCATTTTGTGCCCTTCGATTTTGCAACCAACATGGCGTGAGTCAATTCATAGTTTCATTATGGTTTAATGATGACCCCACGAGGGTATCCTCGTAAAGGTCCCGAAGAAAGGAGACCTGACAGAGTGCGGTAACTGGCGAGGCATAACGTTGATCTGTACAACCCTCAAAGTACTCTGCAAAGTGATTCTGAACAGGATGCAGGAGAAAATAGACGCTACACTCCGACGGCAACAAGCTGGATTCCGATCTCGACGATCATGTGTGGACCACATCACAACGCTACGAATCATACTGGAACAAATCAACGAATTCCAGGACTCTCTTCTGCTGGTGTTCGTTGATTTCGAAAAAGCATTCGACCGACTTAACCATGAAAACATCTGGGCGGCTCTAAGGCGACGAGGGGTCCCAGAGAAACTAGTCCATCTCATCGAAGCACAGTATGAGGCATTTTCGTGCAAGGTCTTGCACGACGGTGTCTTGTCCGAACCAATCCCGGTAACTGCTGGAGTGAGACAAGGATGTATTCTATCACCGCTACTTTTTCTAATCGTAATGGATGAGATTCTGATTGGATCGATTGACTGTGCACCGAACCGAGGATTGCCGTGGAATCCTTCAACAATGGAGCAACTGAACGACCTTGACCTGGCTGACGATATTGTTTTGCTCGCCCAAACACAACCAGATATGCAGAGCAAACTCGACGACCTCACCGAAAGTTCCAAGGCAGCAGGTCTCAAAGTCAATGTCGGAAAGACCAAGTCGATGGAGATCAACACAGGAAATCCCTCCAGTTTCATGGTAGCTGGGCAACAAGTTGAGAAAGTGGAGTGCTTCCAGTATCTTGGTAGCCAGATTACGCCTGATGGTGGTACCAGAAAAGACATCGAAACACGGATCAGAAAGGCCCGATTTGCGTTTGCGAGTCTCCGAAACATCTGGCGGTCACGCCAGATCTCTCAACGAACAAAAATCCGAATCTTCAACTCAAACGTCAAATCCGTATTGCTGTACGGGTGCGAAACTTGGTGCACATATGCGGTAACGACGCGAAAACTGCAAGTATTTGTAAACCGCTGCCTGCGGAGTATCACCCGCGCTTGGTGGCCTGGCAACTGGATCTCGAATGAGGAACTACATCGCCGGAGTCATCAAAAGGCGCTAGAAATCGAGATTCGGGAACGTAAGTGGAGATGGATTGGGCACACGCTGCGAAGAGATGAAAACGAGATTTGCAGAGAGGCGCTAGATTGGAATCCAGAAGGTCATCGAAGAAGAGGCAGACCCAGAAATTCGTGGCGGCGAAGCCTAGCCGCTGAAATCCGAACTGTCGACGAGAATCTTGACTGGGACCAGGTGAAGACGCTGGCTCCGGATCGTCAACAGTGGAGGTCTTTTACCACGGCCCTATGCACCGGAGGATCGGCGCGGGATCATTAAGTAAGTAAGTAAAATGATGACCCCAAAAAAAGCTACGATTTGACGTTTCTCTCGCAAGCCAACCAATTACACGCTAAGGATGAGTTCCTCATTTCTGAGTTGTTAATCATTAGTACAGTAATTGAGGACAGACTTTTTGAATGAAAAGGGATTGGTTGTGAATGACCCGTGGAATAAATCATGAGTTGAAGTCAAATTTCGTTGTTTGACGCCATCTTGATATGCAAGATGGCGGCTTCCGTTGAACTTTAAAATGTTGTAAATGATTTTAAATTGCATGAAACCCCAACAAAATGGGTATCGGGTTAAAGGGCTAAACGAGTAGAAGTCGAATTTCGCTATCAGACGCCATTTTGAAATTCAAGATGGCGGCATCCGCTCAACTTTTAATGCTTTAATGATGACAAAAAGTCGCATTTAATCACCATTATACGGGTATTGAATGAAAAGGCTAAACTAAAATATGTCGATTTTTTTTCTTTCCGACGCCATCTTGGAATCCATGATGGCAGCTTCCACTGAACTTTAAAATGCTGTTAATCAATAAAAATCGCATGAAACTACCACAATATAGGTATTGGGTTGTAGCATTTTGATTTGGGCACCACTGACCCAGAGTTCGGAAACACATTTGCTGATTCTTCAACGAACTAGCAGAGAAACCCGAGAGACGGGAAAAACTTCGATCGTCGACCGGTGAAATACCCAAGGAAATAAATGATAAAAGGGCAGCCGATCATGCGCGCGATCATCATTTAGTTTCTGGGCCTTCTCCCGAGTGGTCGACAGTGCGACCGAGTGTTTTTTTGTGCTGGTGACCAGTGACCATTGCTGCAGTTGGTGCCGTCTGTTCCTGAGATTTGTCTGCGGGACGATCATCCAGCCAAGCCATCTGGTGCAGCACGATGCACGGGAGAAGAGCGTGGGAGCGATCAGGGTGTCGAGGCCCGTTCCACCCGCTGTTTGACCGCCTGGCGCGGAAACGGCAATTTTCATTGCCATCATTTGGATTCCGAAAGAGGTCCAAATGAATGCGATCGCTCTCGCCAGCCGGAGCTCAACAACCGAAAAGGCCGCGTAAGTTTTAAGACTATTTGGATGCTTGGTGCGTTTCTAAATAAGCCGTGGTCTTCAACAGAACACCAGCGGCCTTTTTTTACAATTGCTCTGTTTCCGAGAATGCTTGCCGAATCCGGATCAGCCAACGGAAGCCGCTATTGCTGGTTCTGAAGCCGATTCGTGAGCGCTCACGTGAAGATTTTTTTTTAACTTTGGCCAAGTTTAACAATTGTAATTTTGTGAATTAAAATGATCATACTTAAACCGATAAGTGTCCTTAAATCAAGCTGCGGACCACGACTTCCCGCTAGCCGCCGGGCAACAAAACGGAAATGTTGGCAAATTTTTATAACGAAATTTGGCGCTTAAGCCTTCATTTTTCTTGGACCTTTCGGTCAATAAGTTTGAAATATGCTTTTGCAACATAAAACGTTACATTGGCGCCCAACGTGGGGCTTATTGTTTGGCTAAATTGAGCATATTTTTGTTTAAATGTTCATCTAGTGATCTGTGACTTTACGTGTGAACCAATTTTGTAATTGGAAGTGTTTTCATCTTGAAGCAAAACAAGTTTGATTCTATTTGCAGCTTTCGTTCTGGTGTTTTGTTTCAATCGTGTGACGTAGTGTTTTTAAATTCAGTGATCTTGCATTAGTTCGCAAGTTAATTTTGCAATTCGAGTTTTTTTTTTTTTGAGAAAAAAGCCTTTGCTGAATAGCGGAGCACCACAGTTAATTTTAAGTGAAGCCTTTTCTAGTATGAGGAGCAAAATTAGTTTTTCGGTAAGAAGTTTAAATCAATTGATGCATGATGAAGCGTTTCATCATAATTGGTTCGCCTTCGAAAGTCTCTGATCATGGTTTTGGAGCATTTCTCTTTTATGCATTTTAAGTCTCTCATTGGAGCACCTATTTTCGTTAATTTTAGCTAAGTTTAGTAAACTAAGAGAAAAAAAAATAAATTTAAGTTTTTTTGGCCAACAAATTTATTTTTTTTTGTCGGGAAAGACGGTTGTGTAGCATTTTGATTTGGGCACCACTGACCCAGAGTTCGGAAACACATTTGCTGATTCTTCAACGAACTAGCAGAGAAACCCGAGAGACGGGAAAAACTTCGATCGTCGACCGGTGAAATACCCAAGGAAATAAATGATAAAAGGGCAGCCGATCATGCGCGCGATCATCATTTAGTTTCTGGGCCTTCTCCCGAGTGGTCGACAGTGCGACCGAGTGTTTTTTTGTGCTGGTGACCAGTGACCATTGCTGCAGTTGGTGCCGTCTGTTCCTGAGATTTGTCTGCGGGACGATCATCCAGCCAAGCCATCTGGTGCAGCACGATGCACGGGAGAAGAGCGTGGGAGCGATCAGAGTGTCGAGGCCCGTTCCACCCGCTGTTTGACCGCCTGGCGCGGAAACGGCAATTTTCATTGCTATCATTTGGATTCCGAAAGAGGTCCAAATGAATGCGATCGCTCTCGCCAGCCGGAGCTCAACAACCGAAAAGGCCGCGTAAGTTTTAAGACTATTTGGATGCTTGGTGCGTTTCTAAATAAGCCGTGGTCTTCAACAGAACACCAGCGGCCTTTTTTTACAATTGCTCTGTTTCCGAGAATGCTTGCCGAATCCGGATCAGCCAACGGAAGCCGCTATTGCTGGTTCTGAAGCCGATTCGTGAGCGCTCACGTGAAGATTTTTTTTTAACTTTGGCCAAGTTTAACAATTGTAATTTTGTGAATTAAAATGATCATACTTAAACCGATAAGTGTCCTTAAATCAAGCTGCGGACCACGACTTCCCGCTAGCCGCCGGGCAACAAAACGGAAATGTTGGCAAATTTTTATAACGAAATTTGGCGCTTAAGCCTTCATTTTTCTTGGACCTTTCGGTCAATAAGTTTGAAATATGCTTTTGCAACATAAAACGTTACAGGGTAAAAGGACCAAACGAGTAGAAGTCGAAATTTACTATCAAACGCCATCTTGAAATCCAATATGGCGAATTCCCCTGAACTTAAAAATGATTTAAATCACTGAAAATCGCATGAAATCACCACATTATGGGTATTGAGTGAAACGACTCAACTACAAAAAGTCGAATTTCGCTATCTAACGCCATCATCAATCCAATATGGTGGATTTTGCTATTCTTTTCAAAGCTGTAAATAACTGAAAATCTCATGATACAACCACAATACTGGGTATTGGGTGAAAGGACTATAAAAATAAAAGTCGAAAATCGTTCTCCGACGCCATCATGAAAGCCAAGATAACGGCTGCCGATGATAATCGCATAAAACCCCCACAATATGGGTATTACTTCAAAGCGATCAACGAGTAGAAGTCGAATTTAACTATCTGACGCCATCTTAAATGCGAAGATTGCGGTTTCCACTGAACTTTACAATGCTGTAGATGACTTTAAATCTCCACAATATTGGTATTTGGTAAAGGGGTGGAACCAAGAGAAAACAAATTTCGCTACCAAACTTCATCTTGAAATACAATATGGCGGCTTCCGCTTAGCTGTTAAATACTGTTAATCGCTAAAAATCGCATGAAACGCCCACAATATTTTTTGGGTTCAAGGGCGAAACCAGTAGAAGTTGAATTCCTCTTTTTGACTTTATCTTGAAATTCAAGATGGCGGCTTCCACTGAACTGTAAATGACTAAAAATCGCTCGAAAGCTTTACAATAATGGTATTGAGTGAAAGGGCTAAACGAGAAGAACCAGACCCTGTTTTTTTAGGCAACACGCTCGAACTTTTTGTGTAGCCAAAATCGAACGATTTTTTATCAACTTTTTTTTTCACTTAATACTACATTAAAACTACTATTTTTGGAATTTAGATCATTTTAAATTACTTTTATTAGTTTTTCATTATGTTTCTAATGCTTTTAGAACTTTTTTTGTTTTGTTTATAGTTTTATATTTTTTTTGCCATTTATGTCATACTATTATTCCTATCATGCTATAACGTCTAAATTGTATTGGTCTTATTCTAGCGAAAACTATAAGGTTATGTTGTTTCTGTTAACCGTCTGATTTAGGCACATGTGCCAAATTCGAAGTTGCCAAAAACGAACGGGTCTGTATTGTGGTGGTTTTTGTGGGATTTTCAGTCACTTACAGATTTTCAGAGAAACGGAAAGAGATATTTGACTTCTATTATTTAGCCTTAGCACCCAATACAATATATTAGGGAGCTTCATGCTATTTTCATTCATTTACAGTATTTTTAAGTTCAGCTGAAGCCACCATCCTGGATTTCAAGATAGCGTCAGAATGCAAAAATAAACTTTTTAAAGCTTATCCCAATTGACAAATACTTATATTTTGGAGGTTTCATGCGATATTCAATGATTTAGAGCATTTTAAAGTTTATCGAAAGCTGCCATCTTGGATTTCAAGATGGCGTAAGATAGTAATATTCGACTTCTACTCGTTAAGCCCCACTCAATACCAATTTGGGTTTCATGTCATTTTGAGTCATTTACTACATTTTAAAGTTTAGCGGAAGCCACCATCTTGGATTTTAAGATGGCGTCAGATAGCGAAATTCAACTTCTACTGGTCGATCTCTTTCAACTTATACCCCTATAATATGGGTTTTATGCGATTTTCAGTCATATACAGTATTTTCAAGTTGAGTGGTAGCCGCCATCTTGGATTTAAGATGGCGACGGGCAACGAAAATCGACTTCTACTCGTTAATCACTTCCACTCAATAACGACATTGTGAAGGTTTCACGATATTTTTAGTAATTTACTGCTTTGAAAACAAAAGCGGAAGCCGCCATCTTGAATTAATGATGGCGTCAAGCAACAATTTTTTTCCTACTATTTGGGCCCTTTCACTCAATACTTATATTGTAAAGATATTCATACCACTTTCGGTGATTTCAAGTTTTCAAAGATGTATTTTTTTAATTTTAACTCAAAACCAGCACGCATAACTTATCAAAAATGTGTAAAAATGGGAGTTCCAATTCAAATATGTGCTATCTAATCTGAGCGTGTCCTGTTTTGACATCTTGATCGAGAACTGTCACTAAGTTTTATGGCGGTTTAATAATCATGCACTGAGTGCTATTATAGAACATGCAAAAGAAAGCTTGGAGCAAACTTCTAAGTTTGTGTTTTATTATAGTTTAAAAAGAGCATTCATAACTCTTTCAAAATAACTAAAACAGTATGTCTAATAAAAGTTTTATGAGCGTTTTCAAAACCATCTGAAAACATATGGTCGAAAAAAAATATAAGCATTCTGCATGACCATAATGACACCGTCATAAAACGAGCTGCACAAAAAAAATGCCATAATTAAACCATTATAAAACTTCCTAATGCTAGTTGGCTTAATCTGTGTTACTTGGGAAAGGACGAGCATTCGTGGCAATAGAGTTGAGTTCTCTATTGCGTGTTAAAGCTTCTTCCTCTAAGATAAAAAGGAAGATTCCTCCAGTTAGTCCTGCTTTTAGCTTTATCAAAAAACCGATAATAACGAACAAAGAAAAAGAAGTTCCTCCTGGTTTCCGTGGGAAAATTTCTCCTGAAAATGGCCCAGCTGTCACAGAAACATCAATGCCCTCAACATCTAACGTAGTTCAGTCAGAACCAAATACGCAATCGGGTCTTTTTAAACTGCCAGACATTTTGAATGGAATATTCTCGTACTTCAATGTTTCAGACTCTGTCAGAGGCATTGTAACTTCGATGCTTTCCATCGTTAAGACATTTTTTCAGCAATTGAGGAAACTTGGCCTCTTCTATCGGTGCTCATATCTCTCGATGGCTAATTTACGCCAAGAGGTCAGAGATATCACTGTTTTACAGTGGAATTGTCGTAGTCTTGTTCCTAAATTGGATGCGTTCAATAATTTACTTCATAAAACAAACTGTGATATTTTTGCATTGTCCGAAACTTGGCTGTCTTCTCAATCTAACATCTCATTCCATGATTTTAATATAGTCCGTCTGGATCGTGACGATTCTTATGGAGGGGTGCTTTTGGGGATCAATAAGCGCCACTCCTTTTATAGAATTCACCTTCCATTATCAGGCGGAAGTGAAGCTGTTGCTTGTCATACAACTATAAGAGGTAAGAACTTATGCGTTGTCAGTTTGTACTGGCCTCAGAGAGTTGCAATGAATCGAAGTCACCTAGAGGACCTGTGCTCAGTGCTCCCTGAGCCAAGGTTGATCCTGGGTGGCTTCAATTCACATGGAACTGTCTGGGGAGAACAAATTGACGATAGTCGTTCTACTCTTATCTATGATATTTGCGACAGTTTCAATTTAACAGTTTTGAACACGGGAGAAAAAACACGTGTACCTAAACCTCCTGCAAGGCAAAGTGCAATTGACCTCTCACTCTGCTCAAATTCACTATCATTTGATTGCCAGTGGAAGGTGGTCCAAGATCCTAATGGTAGTGATCACTTGCCTATCGAAATTTCAATCACCAATGGGGCCTGCTCTTCAAATTCAACAAATATGGTATATGACCTTACAAGACACATCGACTGGAAAAAGTACTCGGACGAAATAACAAAAGCCATCGATTCTATGAATGCTTTACCTCCTGTAGAGGAGTATAACTTTCTTTCACGTATGATACATGAAAGTGCACTTTGTGTTCAAACAAAACCCATTCCAAATTCACCTGTTTCTAGAAAGCCTCCTAATCCAAGGTGGGACCAGCAGTGTTCCAAGCTTTATAAAGACAAATCGAAAGCATTTAAAGATTTTCGAAAACATAGAACTCTCGTTCTTTTTTAAGCCTATGTTTCCCTCGAAAATCAGTTTAAAAAAATTTATCAAAGGGAAAAAGAAGGCGTATTGGCGGAATTTTGGAGGCGGTGTATCACGGGAAACATCCTTGAGGACCTTGTGGAAAGTTGCACGAAGCATGCGTAATCGATCCTCTACAAATGAAAATGAAGAAAGTCTGTCCAGATTCTGCACCTGTGCAAAAAATAATCCGGAACGTGCCTCCTGAAAGGTGTGGTCTCGATTCCAGCTTTTCGATGGTCGAATTCTCACTTGCCCTCCTCTTTTGCAACAATTCAGCTCCGGAAATTGATAAAATCAAATTTAACTTGTTGAAAAACCTTCCGGACGCCGCCAAATTTCGCCTGTTAAATTTATTTAATCAATTCTCGGAGAACAACATTGTTCCCTAAGAGTGGAGACAAGTGAGAGTTATAGCTATCCAAAAGCCCGGAAAACCAGCGTCCGATGCGAATTCGTACCGTCCAATAGCGATGTTGTCTTGTATACGCAAATTGATGGAGAAAATGATTTTGTTTCGTTTGGATAAATGGGTAGATGCAAATGGTCAGATACTCAATTTGGGTTTCGAAGGGGCAAGGGGACAAACGATTGTCTTGCTTTGCTGTCTTCAGAGATACAAATGGCGTACGCAAAACGTGAGCAAATGGCTTCGGTTTTTCTAAACATAAAGGGAGCTTTTGATGCAGTATCAATAGAGGTGTTGTCTGACAAGTTGCACTCCCGGGGTCTGCCTCCTTTATTGAACAACATCTTATACAGCTTGCTTTGTGAGAAACATCTGAACTTTGCTCACGGAGATATTGCAGTTAGAAGAATATCTTACATGGGCCTCCCACACGCTTCATGTTTGAGTCCACTTTTGTACAACTTTTACGTAAGTGACATCGACAGTTGTCCCCCTGAAGGCTGCACTCTAAGAAAACTTGCATATAATGGCGTAGTGTCTGTCACATGCATCAAAAATGCATTGCATTCGTTTGCATCAAAAACAAGATAAGAAAAAATAAAAATTTCTAAAAAATATACGAAAATTGACAAAAAAAATGTTTATGATTATGATAATATTTTTTTTTAGAAATAAGTGAAAAAAAGTTGAAAAAAGCCGTTTGAATTCGGCTACACTTGATTCTGGCAAAACAAAATATTCAGGCGTGCTGCCAAAATCGAACGCGGTCTGTATATATTTCTGCATAGTTATGATAATTTATAACAGAACACAAAAACCCAGAACATGACAATACAACATAACTGTACGAAAGTTTTTCCTATCGATACACTTCATATATGTCTCGCATGTATTTTTGTTGTCATTATTACTACTATTATTACTATTCATTACTGCAGAAAATTATGTGTTTTTGGTCACAAACATGAACTAAATTTGAAATTCATTTGAAAATCTGAAGACCCTGGCGAACATTTTCAGATACTAAAATAGTTCCTGCATGGCAGTTGTGTATCTTATTTCTTAAATAATTGCGGAAAAGTTAATTTTATCTAAAAACAAACATAGTTGATAAATAATATCGTTTTCAATGAATTATATTATTCTATCAATTCATTACTTTAGTCATATTTAGAGTTTTAAGTATATGAAAAGTACCAATGTGATCCCATCTCGTGTGACATTTGCTTATTTGTACTTTGTAGAACAAAAAAAGGGAATACCTCGCGATGGAAAATCGTTAGCACGATGCTGCTACACTACAAGTTGTTTTCGCCTAAAATGTCCTTTCCTGTTCCATTTCGATCGCAATTATCCACCACGTGGAAGTATGTATATTGGATGTACTTAGATGTAGGTATTTGTTTTTGTATGCTTGAGACATAACCTGGCGATGTGCTTGTTGCTTCCGGAGATAATATGTTTGTGCAATGCAGCCGGTTCAGAGGGTTGTCCGGACGATGAAAACGGCGAAGACGCTGAGACGCTGACATCAACGTCGTCGGCGCGGTGCAGATCCGCAGATGAAGCACATTTCAGCGTAATACAATTGCATACACGAGTCAGTCTCATCAGCCCAACTTGGGGTGGTCCAAAGCTTCTTATTCTTCTTCATACATACGCGAACGATTTTCACTTTGTTCCGGAAACGGAGGTTGGTTCCGGAAAATTGCCGGCAGCGATACCTGATGTTCGAGAGCGCGCGCCCTGTTAGTAGAATATCTTCAACCTGAGGTTGCAACTTTGATGAGAACGCTCAGCAATGATGATCATGATGATGGTGATGTCGAATTTGGTTTCCGGTTGGAATTGTCGAGTGGAATTAGTTTTAAGATGCTTCCCGTCGATTTTGCCGCGCCATGCCAGCCAGCCAGCCAGGTGTTGGTAATCTGGCGGAAATTGCGATCCGATGCAATTTCCATCCAGGTGGAGTATACTTGCCTGGTTGCTTGCTTTGAGTGCTTTCCAGCAATCAAGGAGAAGACCGTTTTGCAAATATCTAGGTACCATCTCAAATAATTGTTGTCATACGTGCAAAGGCTTGGTTTAATTGGAGCAGCTTGGGCAGGTGTGTTGAAGTAATTGTTAACGCTCTGTTTTCTGTCAATATGCATTATTTTTATACGAATATTATCTCCTTTTATTTCTCTAAGGCTATTGAAAGTGGTTTTTCTGGCCCCTGAAGCTTCGAAGGATAGGAATTATTAATTTTGGATTATTTTCTACTCGAGGGGGCCCAGCGTTCAGGTCATATACTTTGAACTTTTCGATATGGTTTTGTGAACTCTTTTGAACAAACCTTTTAATATTTTCCTCTTCGGGGGGTCCTCCGGAATCGGGGGGCCCTGGGCAATTGCCCCATTGCCCCCCTCCCCTTAATGCGGCCTTGATTACAAGAACAAGAACTACATCATGATTCTATCCCAAATTTTCAAACCCTTAAAATTGACCACTTTCTGTTATAGAAGAATCCGGCACTGCGAGCGCCAATTCTTTAACATTTTCCCCATCCGAAAAACTTCGAATTCGAATTGTTGTTTATCACCGTTGTTTTCACATTTTCAAACAGTTGAAATTATCATTGAAATCATGGAATTCAACAAGATCAAATAACCATGTACATTAGACCGCTGCAAGCTTTGTATGAAAATTTCAAATTCATAAATTTTTACACCTTACATAACTTTTTGTTGTTGTTTTGCTGCCAGAAATAGCAATGAAAGTTTTGGAAGAGATCCATTCAGTCCTAAATTAGCGCAACGAGTTTTAATTTTGTATGGAAAAACAAAATTTTCATTCAAAAATCAACAGAGATGTTCTGAAAGTTCCAAAAAATAAAACTTAGGATAAAAAATATTCCTTGTTTCTTGCAGTACATTTCATGTGAACAAAGCACAAACCTAAATTGTACCCCAGGAAAGATATTGAATGTTTTATAAAATTTTTGTTTTCAAAATTCATTTTTTCATTATATCGTTGTTGACTGCTTGTTTGAAAGCTGTGTAACAGTAGGATGGAAATAAAAAATCTCAAAAAACTGCTTTGCATTGCCAGAGAATTTATTGACTTAAATATAAAACCTTTGCAAAAACATTTCATGCAATTATTAACAGCTCTTGTCATTTAAGCAAAAAATGGAGCTTAAAAATAGTCAAAACTAAAAATTAAAGACCAACTTCATTTCAAGCTTATTTGAATTTTCTGGATGATTTAATGTGCAAAAACAATTGCAAAATTGAAACGCGTTGCGCTAACTCAGGAATCAACCAAATCATCTCAAATTTTACCCTGAGGCTTTGGCTTGGTGACCCAAAAGGCATCGAAATAAAATATGAGAGCAAACAGTCATTTTTTGCAGCGGTCTAATGTACATTAGACTGCCTCAAATGACCCGACTTTTGAAAAAGTAATACGCTGCAGGCTAAAATTGATCCTGGGCCTAGAACAAGATCTCATGCCAAATTTGGGCCAGATCGGACCACGGGAAGGGGTCGCTCAACGAGCCTGAAGTTTGTATGGGATTTTGAGACATTTTGTTCGAGAGGAACATGAAAAACCAGTTTTTCGTCAATAACTTTTGTCTCCTTCAACCGATTTCTTTCAAATACGGGTTTTCTTAAAGCCTAAGTTATAACAAACATTTCATCCGAAGATTTTATTTCAATTAAAGTTAAGATAAAAAAGTTATAAAGCCTCAAAAATTGGCTAACTTTTTTAAGGGTGATATTCATCAGTGTTCTAATGAGACGACTAAATGTCCGACCAGAACACTCAATGTGAAATGCATGCCGTTTCAAATAATGACCGATTTTAATCATTGTTGTTGTGCTCGATTGCAATTTATGATGTTTTTCAAATATTTGAGATTGGATTATATTCACTTGATAGTTCGGATAGAAGTAAGGGCGGAAAAATGCTTGACAATTAAAAAAAAATTGCATAACCACAGGGACTTAGGAACATTACTGGACGATTTGTGATGCCAATATTTAGAGTTGCTTTGCTCGGAAGAAACATGAAAAACCAGTTTTTCATCAATAACTTTAGTTCCCGTTGGCCGATTTCTTTCAAAAACGGTTTTTTCTTATAGGATGATATTCATCACTGTCAATGAGTCGGGGCGGTGAACATATTGACGCCTCATTAACAGTAATGAATACCATCGTAAAAAAGTAAGCCCATTTTTGAAGCCTAATAACTTTTTTGTCTTAACTCTTATCGAAATGCAGTCTTCGGATGAAATATTTATCATATTTTAGGCTTTTTGAAAAATTTGTTTTTGAAAGAAATCGGGCGACGGGAACCAAAGTTATTGATGAAAAACTGGTTTTTTTATTGGCCACAAATCGTCCAGTCATGTTCCTAAGCCCCTGTGGTTATGCAATTTTTTTTTAATTGTCAAGCATTTTTCCGCCCTTACTTCTATCCGAACTATCAAGTGAATATCATCCAATCTCAAATATTTGAAAAACATCATAAATTGCAATCGAGCACAACAACAATGGTTAAAATCGGTCATTGAGTGTTCTGGTCGGACATTTAGTCACCTCATTAGATCACTGATGAATATCACCCTTATAAAAGTTAGCCAATTTTTGAAGCTTAATAACTTTTTTATCTTAACTTAAATTGAAATAAAATCTTCGGATGAAATGTTTGTTATAACTTAGGCTTTAAGAAAACCTGTTTTTGAAAGAAATCGGTTGAAGGAGACAAAAGTTATTGACGAAAAACTGGTTTTTCATGTTCCTCTCGAACAAAATGTCTCAAAATCTCATACAAACTTCAGGCTCGTTGAGCGACCCCTTCCCGTGGTCCGATCTGGCCCAAATTTGGCATGAGATCTTGTACTAGGCCCAGGATCAATTTTAGCCTGCAGCGTATAACATTTCACAGGTTTTAAATTTCCCATACAAATTTGGGGCAGTCTAATGTACATGTTTAAAAAAATATCACTTTCAGACCCATTGAGTAAAAAACGAAATCAGTGTCCAGGCACGAAAAAAACCACAATCAAGCAAGGTGCTTTCAACTCTAATAGGCAAATTTTAAACCAATCCACCCAATTAAAAAACGAAAATTATTAAAATGATCATGGAAGCAAATAAAAACGCGTGCGATGTCAATCTTTAGTTAAAACGATTAATCTGTGATGAAAAAATACGCATAAATCTGTATTAAGAATCCCAATAAAATTTTATATGGAAGCTTCCGTTGCTTCAAAACATCCTACAATAGTTGATAGAATTCTCGGATATGAAACAACTTGTGAAATCCAGGAATCCGATTCATTTATAGTACAGTGCTTTCTTTTCTAAAACACAAACTTAATGTTTTGATTTCAAGAAGGTGCACACTCATAAGCCGCTCATTTACAAATGTCATTTTCCCAACCATTCTAGTGTCATAACCTCAGATTCTTTTTCAATTTCCCCCACTTTGGTAGATTAATAAAAAGCATTCTATAGAAGTAGCAGAAGCAGCAGCAGATCGGTAAGAATTCCACAGCATGAGGTCGGAAGCCAAGTGAATTATTCATAAGGTGTTATAAATACCATGAAGTAGGTAGGTTGTGACTTTCAAAAAGCGAAAAATCCCCTACAATGTATGCAGTTTTTGCACATATTCTTCGAGCTGCCCGGACTTTATTGTTACCGATATCAGCAAATCAGAAAACAATGCACGCTCTCATATGAACATAGGACTCTTATGCATTGGAAAAAAGGACGAGGATATAGCAAAAGAGAAAAAAAAGAAAGTCAGGGGTCATGGATGCAGTCCACGTGTTGAAACTGGAGCAAATATAAAACATGAATGAATACCACACACAAGAATGGGAAAGCCATCCTTTCCACCCTTCGGCAAGCTTCCGCCATCATTTTCTTCTTACTCAAGGCGAATGTGGCAACAAAAACTTCAACCGGCTCGTTTGAATGAAAACTAATGGGAAACTTCCCGGAAAGCGGCTTCCCGAGCTAACGAGCCTGCTCCCGTACTCAGTTACTCATTGAAAATTCTGGAATGCAAATGTCGGGGATTGGGTCGGGGAATAAATGAAAACAAAAAAAAAGCGAGCCGACCGTTAAGCTGATTAAATCTAAACTGCATAATTTACACCTGACGACGTCGTCTTCGTCTGGAGCTTAAGCATACCGGTTTGGTTGTGGGCTGTTTCTTTGCCAATCCTTGCACGGATTAGTGGAATTCGCCAAGGGTGTTTGACAAAAAGTCACTTTTGAGTAATGGGCACCTTTCAACATTTTAGTAGGGCCTTCCCCCTTTTCACCTGAAATGTTTCATTTTAACATCAAACTGGCCCCTTTTTTCTAGTTTTTTTGAGCTGCTAATTGTTGATAAGTACTCAAACTATACATCATCAACTCTTATTTGTATGAACTTTAAGGGGAGTATAAAATGGTCATAGGGGTAAAATAAGAGAAGTCGTGAGTTATGTTTTAATATCAAATGATTTCATAAATAATAATAATAACAACAAAAAATTATTTTTTACTGGAAAGGTTGAATGGGACACAAGGAGAAATTTTAACTTTACAGCACACGTACCCATAAATGGACTCAAAGTTTTGAAAACTGATTTTTCAACCCATAAATGGACTCAAAGTTTTTAAAAATTCTTTTTCAACTTAATTCAGTTCGTTAAATAATTCAAACTATATCAAAACACATAAAAAACCATTTGACACATTCCACCGTGACGTGAAATCGCTTTTCCGGACTTATCTGAACTGTTATCATTCTAGAAATCAAGCAAATTTATTTGAAAATGATGAAAATTTGAGCAAACGGTAGCAAATTGAATAACCTTTAAAATGAATATAATTTGGTCATTAAAAAATGTAAGTTGTTTTTGTTAAGATCGATTACTTTTGTGACGTGAATTCACGCTAGAAATGACCATTTTCGACTTCAGTACATACAACTTTGATTTCCTGTTCTCCTTGTGGAAATAGAATATCGATATCTTCGAATGAGTTGTAGAATAAACAATAGCCCACAATTTGATGTGCTTAACTTCTCGATTGAACAACAACGAACGAAATTATGCTTATTTGAAGTTGTGACATGAATTCACTCGGTTTAAACAGAACAGGATATGTTCGAGGGGTACAAACCAAAATTTGCCTCGGATGGATGGACGAGGTCGTTGACCCGCTTGTAGCTACCCTATTATGATCCTGGGGGGCACGTTCACAGAGAGGTTATCGCTGAACAATTGGTTTTCAACTTTTGGCAGTTTATGGACTTTTTAATGCACAATTAATAACAACGCGTTTTAAGGGAAACAACTAACAACATTTATCACGTTTTATTCTTAAACTAACAATTTAACTTAAGCTAATCATGCTAACAACTAAGTATATATTAAAAAAAAACTGGCTTGGCCGATTGCCGATTGTTCGTGCACCGTCGTCATGCACCGGAGATCCGACTGTAACTGCCGAATACCGCCGAACTCTCCAGAGCAGGCTTCCGAAAAGTACAGCTTTGCTATCACAGCCTTTTTCTTGTCTAACAAACTGTCTCGGTTTTCCTTACCACTCGGTTCGCTGCTGTACCGTCGGTAACGAATCGAAACGCTTTGGCTACATCACACACGTGCGGGAACGCAGGCTGTATCTGAACAATCGGCTCAAAGCTTGCGCTGCCGAAAATGTTGTGCTTTAAGCTGTACACAGTAAATGAAAACTACCGAGTTCGGTAATTTTTTTACCGAAATCCTAACATGTGGAGTTCGTTAAACCGTTCGGTAATTTTTCTCATGGCAGAGAAGTGACAGCTGTCAAATATTACAGACCTTTTTCGGTAAAACATTACCGAATCTCGGTTGATCATATCTAACATCATCTGTCAAATTATGACAGTTGTCAACGTGACAGTTCGTTATATTACCGAACAACCGGTATTGTTGAACCGAAATGCCTGTTATTATTACCGAAAGGTCGGTAATGTTTAACCGGAAAACTCTAAAAGCTCTGTAGTATATACCGAACAACCGGTAGAATTTACTGTAATACCTTTATAAATTACCGAAAACCTGAAATTATTACCGAAATACCTGTAGTTATTACCCAATTATCTAAAACTTTTACCGAAATACCGTTATTTTTTTTACCGAAAAGCTGTAAAAGTTCAGTACTATTTACCGAACGACCGGTATAAGTTACCGAAATACTTGTAACTATTACCGAAATGCCGGTCAATATTCTCCAAATGCCGGTAAATTTTACCGGAATTTCGGTAAAAGTTACAGAAAAATCGGTAACTTTTACCAGAAAACCGGTAATTTTCACCGAAATTTCAGTAATTTTTACCGAAATATCGGTAATATTTAACGAAAATTGTAAAATTTTCGGTAATTTTCACCGAAACCCGTAAAATGTTCGGCACTTTCAGCTTATGATGCACAGCACATTACACGAGATCGAGTCTCCATAAAACATTCCAATCGAAAAATTTCTATTCTGAAGAACACATATGGACCATCTCCATCAAATCAATGTTTTCGCCTAAAACAAAAGTGTCATCTCGAAATTTTCGACTCGTGTCATACTTCATGCCGAGCGACAAGAAATGACACCTGTCGAAAATTTCGTTTCAGAAGTCATCTCCGCTTTATGCGATAACATCAATTTTACAAAGCCTCTTAGGTTCATAAGTGTTTCTCAGAGAAATTTTTTCGCTTGAAATATCTTCTGGAGACTCGAATCATCTCATATTATGCGATGTGCATCCTAAGCTGAAATTACTGAACGTTTTCCACGGCTCGGTAAAAATTGCCGAACATTTTAAATACAGTTAACCTCATAGTTTTTGTTATTCTCTCTCGTTATTGATCTCGTCTTTCCCGTCGGGAAAATGCATTATTGAGTATTTGCAATCATGAGTGGTAAAAAATGGCTGTTGCTAGATTTAAAAATATCAATGCCATAAAAATATTGTAAATTAATAATAAACAATTATACTTGTCAGATAATGTTACAAACATGAGAATGATAGAAACCTCGAAAGAGTCAAAAAGCATAAAATAGACGATACACATGCTTAAAACCACAAATTCTTAAAGACATCCACTTTTAATTGACAAAATTTCGCGAGTCCATAAATAATTTTAATTCATTGTTTGAGTATATTTATGACAAACATTATGTACAGAATTGAAACATCACATTTGACATAAAGTTCTATTACAGTCCACCAAAATTTTCGGAAGACTCAAAGTTGAAAAAACATAAAGTGTTCATTGAAAAATTCAAACATTGCGGAAATGAAAATCTCGAAGGGTTGCCCATTTTTGTTCATTTTTTGCTTTTGTATTATTAGTTCAAATAAAATATTTCGTAATTTGTAATCACGAACATAGTACTAAAAGCTAACATTTTTATATAGTAGTTCTAAAATAATTTCCATAATTTTCTATATTTCAGTTTTTAAATGATTTGATAAATGTATTGATGACGGTTGTCGAGTAAAAAATATATAAATCTATACTAATCTTATACCAGAACCAACGTACATGAATCCAGTATCTACCAGACAGAAAATGTACACCTATTCATAATGATTTTGAGACCTCTTTTACAAATATGAATCAAGCTAGCTAAATAATTAATTTATATATTTAAAGGAAACTTTCAACAGTAAGGTCATTCCCCTGCAAACTTAAGACTACTTGACAATTTATATTTGTTCGAAAACTTTGATTTGTTTTAAATACTTAATAAGCTTATCCTCATTTTGGGAAATCTTATTCAGTGAAAAGCTTATGTGTTACAAGTCCTAACTGTTCCCTGATGTTTTCATATTTTTTACAGTTTGTGTGCAACTATTTCAATCCATGGTACAGTTTTCTAAGGAAAATAAATTCATGGCACAGTTAATTATTATTATTATTTAACTTGGCATAAGTGAACTTAGTAGGTTCAAGCTCCCTCGACAGTAAAAATATATATAAAAAATCAACTCAACAGAAATAAAGAAATAAATTTGAAATTTGAGTCGGAAACAGAAGTATGGAATGGAACTGAATCTGAAATTTGGGTCATAATGTGAATTTCAAATATAAAACTCAATCGGTAATCTGAATCTGAAATTTTTATATTAACTCAAATATATAATCTAAATTTCAATTGAACTTTGAATCTGAATCTCGGTCTGAAATCGTATATAAATCTGGATCAGAATCTTAAAATGAATCTGAAATCTGAATCTAAATCTGAAATCTGAATTTAAAATCTGATTCAGAATCTGAACCTGTAGGTAATGTGGAACTAGATCTGAAATCCCGATTTAAATGCAAATCTTTTTTTTAAATTTTTGCTCAAGGAACCTCCGCTTACCCCCTCCACCAAACAGCTCAATTGAGCTGCCTGGTGTGGGCTCCTTGGGTCTTAACTTTGAAACTGAATCGGAAATTTCAATCTAATCTGAAAACGATATATTCATTTAAATCTAAAATCTGAATCTTGAAACTGGATGTAAATCTAAAACTGAACCCTAAATCTGAATATCGATTTGAAATCTGAATCTATTTGAAGTCTGGAACTGAATTTGAAAATCTAAGTCGAAAACTTAATGTTAATCTCCAATTTGGAATTGAATCGGGAATCAGAATCTGAAATATTTAACTGAATCTGAATCGTAAAACTGAATCTGAAATTTCAATCGGAATTTATAAATTAATCTGAATTAGAAATCTGAATCGAAAACTCAAACGTAGCAAGCTGTCTGCAATACAGATTGTATACCTTTTAAATTTTAACGTTGCATTTGGTTGACGAACGAAAAAAAAGTCGAAAACAAAGTTTCGTTGAAATAGAACTATTCACTTATCGCCAATTGCCATTCTGCACGGCCTGGATAATAATCTGCCCCTCAACCAAAGCATGACGTGCACCCTGTAAGATAAATAATTGTTTAGGATATTTTAACGACGTGAAACATTTCAAAAAACTTATGCATACATACCTTATAAGCGGAAAATCAAATAAGGTACACAAGGTAGTTTAACTTTCATATTCCCTAGGAAAACCTCAAGAGTTATAAGCTATCGTTCATCGTTTCTGTACAAATTCGGGGCAACCAACACGTTGAACTGATTCGGGTTGCTCACCAGCTGCATTGTGGTGTTTTCAACAATTTATCTCGCTCTGAAACATTAATAAGAATTGATACACGCAATGAAAAATACTTTGTTTTAAAAGAAAGTGCCGCTAAAGGCGAAACACTTTTCGATTAATTAAGGATAAATAAATATTACTATATGATTCAAACGTCAAGGAATGTTTTCATGCAATTTCAAAAATAAATAATAAAGAAAGTACTTACTTTTAAACAAAGCCACCGTTGATCTTCACTGTAATTCGGGGTCGTTAGAATATCCTTCAGACAGACCTTTTTGTATCGATCGAAAGAAGGATGTCCTCCAGTGGAGAGCTCAGGATTAACTTCCGACAAAAAGATTGTCTCAAAATCAGAATCTAAAGAAAAGCATGAGTAGATTTTTTTTTTCAAAACATAGGCTAAAGGGCCTTGGAGATTCCGATTGGAATCCGGCACCAGCAACTGTGCCTACGATGCCTCGACCACCACCAGGTTGTGCAAACATTTGCGAATTGACTTCCAGTGGCATCGATTGCATTTGCTATTGTTGCTGGGCTTGCATGGGATTCTGAATCGGCATTATCCCTCTGGCGATATTGCCTCGCATTTCAGGGGGCATCATTTGTACTGGTTTGTTTTACAGCGGATCGGAGAGCAGATTCTTTTTTGGTTCAATTTTTTCGTAGTATATCTTCTTCCGTGTAATTTTCTGATTCAGGTCAATATTTTCTTCCGGATTGAGGGCTGACAGCAGAAATCGCTTTGTCACTCGAAATGCTAGTCCACTCCCGAAAAAAATAAACCATTTTAAAAAATCAATAACTTACCGCTGTCATTTGAAGTTTAAAGTTCCCGAAACCGAGCACATCTGTTCCGGACCAGTGCCATCACCAGGAATTTGCAACTTTCCTCTCATGACCTCACCTGAAAGTAAACAAAAATTTAAATGAGGAAAAAAAATTAACGCGCACACACTTCAATTACCGCAGGTCCTTGAGCCGTTTCCTTGGATTGTAATCCACGACATGATGCCGAAAGAAGACGATTGTTGCTGTTGGGTAGCAGCAGCTGGTGATAGCGATATTTTTGCCAAATTTCAACCACTTACAACCGCGATACCGAAATTTTACTGCTTGATTGAAAGCATCCCGCTCGCGCATACAGAATTGGAAACGTTTTTGCTTCTTTTTCTACAGCGCAAGCGGGATGCCACCAATGCCACTCATACATTGCGGTTATTAGAGTGAGACAGTTGCGCTGAGAACGGACGCTCGAAATTTGACGTTTGTATTGACATCGACACTGATTTACAGTTTTCGGTTGTTATTTACCGAAAATTTACGGCAAAGCGATTTGTTTACATAAAAATTAAAGAACTTCGGTACATCATGAATCGAATCACCGAACTCGGTAAAAACAAGACGACAGATTGATCATTTACCGAAAATTTTCGAATTACAGAACAGTTTCTGTAAACTAAATTACCGAACTCGGTAATTTTGATTTACTGTGTAGCGAACCCAACCGACAGTTCGGTTTTCATCCCTTCAGGCCTCCTGTTTCGAAAATAATTCCATCTAACTGTCGGCTGCAGCGCGTGACAGTTTTCGGCAGGACTGTCACGGTTGACTGTCGTGCCCATACCGTACCCATGCCCGGCCGTATGCGCTGCTGCTCGGATCGAATAGATCGAACGAGCCATCTATTCGCACCTAGCAGCAGCATACGATCGGCGCGTAACGCGGTGTGTGGTGCCGGTGCAGGCTAGGCGATATGATTACCTTCTATCCTATGGGGTCCTATGAGGAGGGTGATCGGGGTGATCACCTCCCCTCCCCCCCTTAAGCGAGGAAGAAATTCATACCTACGCTCGTTCGAAATTAACTCGGCCCGAGCGTGGAAGATAATTCAAAGCGAATCTCGGCTACAGTCTGACGGAGTAGGTAGTACTGTCATGCGAAATTCAACGCATTGAAAACTGTCACGAAGATTTTCCCAAAACTGTCACGAAGCTTAAAAAACTTTCATACCCACGAACAAACGTTCGCATGAGGTAAAACGAGGCCTCGCTGTACATCGCACGACCGCTCCTTTTAGAACTGTCAGGGAAGAAATATTCGGAAAGCTTTCATCGAGGTGCACGTGGCGCAAGAATACTGTCGTTCGCCAGTACTTTTCGAAAGCCTGCTCCAGAGTTCCATCGACGAAGTTTCCAGAGAGTTACACCATCTTTTATTGTCTGTTATAACAAGATGATGATGATGACTGCTACTACTGATGGACCGTTTGAACTTCAAATTAATTCATTGAATACTAATTTTATACATCAAAAAGTCGGTAGCCATATAACAGGCGTTTACCACTCACGATGGTCAACAGAATTAACAAAAAAAACTTAAACTTATATCCTCTAATTTACTACTAAAAATTTTGAATAAAAAAATCTTACATGTCATTACAAATTTTACGCTAATATGAGATATTCTGCAAGAAAACAATTTAGTTTCAAATTTTTTTTTTGTTTCTGGTCAATTTTACATTTATTTTTTTTTTTTTTTTGATAAATTACACAAGGCCAAAAAAAAAAAAAAAAAAAAGGCTAGTGAAGTAGACAATGTGCAACTCGAGACCCCATACACCCAACCTTCGGGTAGTGGTCATATCACCTCTTGTCTGCAACTCCGATTCTCTACCTCCCCGTGGTACTAGCTGGGGTGCGAGCAACCTTAGCGGAGATCGGGTACCCAACCCCGGTGGATGCTTTGGTCGCATGCAGAATGAGTTAGGGGGCTTCGCACGCGTCTGTTCTCCATGTTAGGGGCGGCGTGCGGAGTGCAACAACGTCCTGGTGGTGTTCGGGACCCAAAACAGCAACATCACGACGGTCCTCCTGCGAGATAGTGGGGTTAGCTGCGGGCCTTGCGAGCCTGTGACTACTAAAAAACATAAGCAACGAATAACGAACAACAAATTTCGGATGGAAATCGGCAAAGACCCACGCGACGAAAAGGGACTAGCGATTGGAAACTTGGAACATGGAACTGCCGATCTCTAAATTTTGTGGGCAGTACCCACGTGCTCTCCAACGAATTGAAGAGCCGCAAATTCGACATCGTAGCGCTGCAGGAGGTATGCTGGAAGGGCTCCACGGTACGAACGTATCCAGATGGTCGTGCCATCTACCAGAGCTGCGGCAACACACACGAGCTTGGAACAGCTTTTATAGTGATGGGAAAGATGCAAAAGCGCGTGATCGGGTGGTGGCCGATCAACTCACGAATGTGCCGGTTGAGAATCAAAGGCCGGTTCTTCAACATCAGCATCATCAACGTGCACAGCCCTCACCTCGGAAGTACCGGTGACGACAAAGACGAATTCTACGCGCAGCTGGAGCGTGAATACGACCGTTGCCCAAAACATGATATCAAGATCGTCATCGGGGATTTCAATGCTCAGGTCGGCCAGGAGGAGGAATTTAAACCGACAATTGGAAGGTTCAGCGCGCACCAGCTGACCAACGAAAACGGCCTCAGACTCATTGATTTCGCCGCCTCCAAACGAATGGCCGTACGTAGTACCTTTTTTCAGCACCGCCTCCCACACAAGTACACCTGGAGATCACCGTACCAAACTCAATCACAGATCGACCACGTTTTGATCGACAGCCGGCACTTTTCGGACATCATCGACGTCAGATCCTGTCGGGGCGCCAACATCGAGTCGGACCATTATCTGGTGATGGTGAAGATGCGCCCAAAACTCTCCGTAGTGAACAATACGCGAAACCGGCGCCCGCCTCGGTTAAATATCGCGCGACTGAAGCAACCTGAGGTCGCGGCAGACTACGCGCAATCGGTCGAAGCAGCGCTGCCGGCAGAGGGCGAGCTTGACGAAGCCCCTCTCGAGGACTGTTGGGATACCATCAAAACAGCCATCAAAAGTGCTGCGGAGAACGTCATCGATTATGTGGAGCGATCTCGACGGAACGACTGGTTCGACGAGGAGTGTAGGAGGGTGATGGACGAAGAGAATGCCGCGCGGGCGGCAGTAGTGCAAAGAGGCACCCGTCGAAATGTGGAGAATCACCGACAGCGGAAGAGGCAGCGAGTCCGACTTTTCCAGGAGAAAAAGCGCCGCCTGGAGGAGGAGGAGCTCGAGGAGCTGGAGCAGCTGCATCGTTCCCAAGAAACACGAAAGTTCTATCAGAAACTCAACGCATCCCGCAAAGGCTTCGTGCCGCAAGCCGAAATGTGCCGGGATAAGGACGGGGGTATCCTGACGGACAATCGTGAGGTGATCAAAAGGTGGAAGCAGCACTTCGATGAACACCTGAACGGCGCACATGCAGGAGATCAAGACGGTGGGGGAAGGTACATCGCCGGCGTAGCCAACGACGAAGAGGAGCCACTCCCAACGATGAGTGAAGTTAAGGAAGCCATTCGCCAGCTGAATAGAAACAAGTCGGCTGGGAAGGATGGCATCGCAGCTGAACTCATCAAAATGGGCCCGGACAGGTTGGCCGATTGCCTACACCGGTTGATAGTCCGGATCTGGGACATAGAACAGCTACCGGAGGAGTGGAAGGAGGGGGTAATATGCCCCATCTACAAGAAGGGCGACAAATTGGACTGTGAGAACTACCGAGCGATCACTGTCCTCAATGCCGCCTACAAAGTGTTGTCCCGAATCCTACTCCGCCGCCTCACGCCACAAGCAAACAGATTCGTGGGAAGTCATCAGGCCGGCTTCATGGAGGGACGGTCTACGACGGACCAGATATTCACATTACGGCAAATCCTCCAAAAATGCCGTGAACACCAAGTCCCTACGCATCATCTATTCATCGACTTCAAAGCCGCATACGACACGATCGACCGTAACGAGCTATGGAAAATCATGGACGAGAACGGCTTTTCCGGGAAGCTAATCAGACTGATCAAGGCGACGATGGATGGAACGCAGTGCTGTGTGCGGATTTCGGGTGAATTGTCGAGTTCATTCGAATCGCGCAGGGGGCTTCGACAAGGTGATGGTCTATCCTGCATGATGTTCAACGTGGCGCTAGAAGGTGTTATTCGACGAGCGGTGGGCGAAATGCGGGGCACGATTTTCAACAGATCCAGTCAACTTATCTGCTTTGCCGATGACATTGATATAGTCGGCAGATCATCTGCGGCGGTGGAGGAGATCTACCGCAAACTGAAACGCGAAGCAGGAAGGATTGGGTTGATGATTAATACGTCCAAGACGAAGTACATGCTGGCCTGCGGATCCGAGACCGACCGAACCCGCTTGTCCAGTAATAACAAGGTCACGATCGACGGCGACGAGCTGGAGATAGTCGAAGACTTTGTCTATCTCGGCTCACTGGTGACCGCAGACAATGACACCAGCCGTGAGATCCGGAGGCGAATTATCAGCGGAAGTCGTGCCTACTATGGTCTCCACATGCAACTGCGGTCGAGAAGACTTTGCCCTCGTACGAAGTGTAACCTGTATATGACGCTTATTAGACCGGTTGTTCTCTACGGGCACGAGACATGGATATTGCTCGAGGAGAAGAACCATCTTTGGCGGCATACAGGAGAACGGAGTGTGGAGGCGAAGGATGAACCACGAGCTCGCGCGACTCTACGGCGAACCCAGTATCCAGAAGGTGGTGAAAGCTGGCCGGATACGCTGGGCTGGACATGTTGCGAGAATGCCGGACGACTGTCCTGCAAAACAGGTGTTCGCTACGAATCCGGTAGGAACAAGACGAGCGGGGGCGCAACGAGCGAGGTGGTTAGACCAAGTGGAGCGTGATCTGGCGAACGTGGGGTGCCCGAGAAATTGGAGAACGGTTGCTATGAACCGAGTGAATTTTAGGAATTATGTTCGTCAAGTTATGTCGTGAGACGGAATACTATGTAAATAAATAAATAAGGCCAAAAAAATTTCATTCTTCCAACGTGCAATGACTAATGCTAAAGTCAACGTACAATGATAAAGGCATTTTGACTAACTTGGACACCCTGAATCTAAATATGCAATTTTTTTTATCAGCTTTTGTTATTGAAATATCTTATAAAATTAGTTATTTAAGAAATTTCCACACTTTTTTTACAAGACTTAAAATCAAAAACATAACGTTTTAAAATAAAAGTTTCAAATCAATTATCAAGTTTTCTCTTAACTTCAAGTTATTTTGAATTCTGCGAAAAAGGTTATAAAGTTTTCCATTTGTTTCTTCACCTCATTCAATGACTTCTACTTTTCGTCTTTATTTTTTATTTTAATTTTCAAATAAATTAACCAAATTTCAAAGTAGGTACAGTTTTTTAAATTTCCTAATAATTCCAAATTTTTTGATGAGAAAAAACCTACTTTCCAACTTGTGTTCTTTCCAGGACCCAATGTTTCTAATGGAAGTGACGAAATCTACAAAGCTGGAAATCTTAAACTTTTAAACCCCGGATTGAAAATTTATAAGCTTTTCATTTATTTTTGTAATATAAAACCATGTTTTTGCCTTTCTTACAGAAAGGTATAGTTATCGGTCGATTTGGGAAATCCTTAATTATGGGTCTTAGATATACCTTTATAGGTACCTTTCGAATCAGCTCGACGAGTTCAGGCGATGTCAGAGTATTTTTTGAAATGATCATGTTTTTAAAAAAAACTTTGAAAAGTTCGAAAAATGATTTGAAGTAGCAACATTAAAGCTAAGTTTGAATGCGCAATGCTTACTAAATTTGTATTTGCTTTGTGCTTCAAATATTTACAACAAAACTTGGAGTTCCTTATTTTATTTTTCCTTATTGATCATTCACGAAATTATCCATTTCCCAACATGTTCTTTGCTAGTCTTATTGAAAATGATCTTTAAAGTTTATATTAAGAACTTCAATAATAAGATACCTTTTTTGGTCTATTTTTTTGAAAATTGGAGGAATTTTATTTTAGAAAATGGTTTTATATCTGACTTTGATCACTGCCACTCTTGATATAAAATCAAATTCCTTCTTTTTTATTAAATTAAAATCAAATATAAACTTTTGAATAAATCCTTCTAAGTTCAGATTTTTTAAATCATAAATTCACATTTAAAGTCGTGTTTAATTTTTTTTCAAATTCAAAAAACTACAGAGGAATTTTTCAATCAACCCTTCAATTGAAAATGAAGAAAAGAAATGTAAACATTCAACATATTTAATAACAATTATTATAAAATTTCTAACAATTTTTAATCATGATTGATTTTTAACCTTATCAAACGTTCATTTTAGATTTCAGATTGATTTTTTCAAATCTGTATTTTAGAAATATATATGTTTTTGATCTGAAAACTAGACTGTTGAAAATTTATTTCGAGCCAAATTTCTAGCTAAGAAAATTATTTTGAAAAATGTATCAATGATTTACCGGAAATAGCATTGATTTCAAACTTTCATTATGATTTGTTTTTAAAATTTTTATTAATTTTTTCAGTAAAATTCATACTATTTTGAGTTTATGGGATATTCATGAGAATAAAAGTGGTATTAGAAATCATTTTTTTAATTTATTGTTTATTTTTTGTATTGTTATTATTTTTGGATAAATTTGAATTTTGAAGACCCCCCCCCCCCCCCATGGACGGGTCCTTCGCACGGGCCTGCTTGACAACATTCAATGGCATTTTGATATGGTAGCCCGTTGAAGGTAGAATATCATTTTCACATTACAGTCTAAGTTCAGAACGGTTTTCTTTCTTATGTTTCTTACTTAATATCAATATCTTAAGTCTGCAAAATTCACATTTTTTCGATGTGCCCAGATTATGAGGAAGGATGTTGACTAATCTGAGTGCAATTGCGCCAGTTGTTTTCAAATGTTCAAATAAGATCCTCAGTTTAATTTTATATCTGTTTCTGGAATAAATATAAAGATTTTTTTGGGCCATAGGTTGATATTGTATTTACGGTTCAGATCCTCATATTTTGCCAATTGTGAGTTCTAGCTTTGAACTTTGTTTTCAACCTTTTTCCCATATTTTCCATCTTAAAAAAATTTCCATTTACACATTTAAAATGTTTTAATTATGAAGTTTTCAAATTTTATTTTTTTGAATATACCACAAACATCAATTCGTAAAGCTATCGATTTATAAAAAAAATCATTGGTAGGTGAAACTCGTGAGGAAAATATTATGAAAAAAAAAACTTTCTATAAAAATGTACCATTTTTTATTGAAATAAACGATAAAAATGTCGCAAGATTGGTAAATTGTCACTAAAACTCAGGGCCATATTGAGCCATCGGGGGGTCCGGGGCAATTTTTTGCTCGGGGGGCCCTATGATTAGATTTTTTTTCAAATGCTATCTCAGAGAATACAAAACATTACGTGTAAAAACTGGATATGAGCTCAGTTTACTGTCTTCAAATAGCCTTGTTGTCTGCGTAGAAGAGAGTTTCTGGTACCATCAAATTGTTATTGTTAATTTATCAGGTACAAACATTGCGGAGAGTTTAGACATTTTAAGCCATGAAGCACTGATTTGAGCTGCAAAATGCTAAATTTAATTCTCATTTGTTTTTGATACCCTTATCAACAACTAAAATTCTCTGATTTAGAAAAAATACCGGATGAATTAACCTCATGACAATTGGGAAGTACCATGAAGATTTCAAACATTCAATACAATTTTTTTAAAATAACAAAATAATTAAATTCAAATTCCATAGAGATACAGATATAAGAGTTTCAGAATTCAAGACTAAAAATCAGATTCAGAACCACAATTCAGTGTTTCAATTAAATAGTAAAAAAGGGATTCAAAGTTACAATCAGAGCCTAAGCAGAAATTGCACCAAATGTGAATCTTAATGTTATATCTTGAAAAACAAAAAAAAACGTTTTCATGAAATCATTATGATTATGATTTTTATCAAATAAAAAAATGTTATCAAATTGTCATTCTAAATGTGACAAAAGTGTCATTCGATGCCCTCGAAGCCAAAGAGGTATACAGAAGTGCAAAATGATCGATCAAAAAAAAAATCAGATTATAGATTAAATGTTTAAAAACACAGAATCAGCTATCATTGAAAAAGTTAGATAAGGAATCCAAATGAGTTTAATACCTTAAACAAAGATCCTGAGTTCTCAAAATTTAGAAAAACCATGAAACTGAACTTCAGTAACGGAAGAAACAACACAAGACTTGAAAATCAATGAACTGAATCTGGAAAAAGATTAGATTAAAAACATATAAATAAATATTCATGCTAAGAGAATCACTCAATGATATTTGCAACTTTACTATGAGATCGTTTTTATAATATTTTGAGAATGATCATTTGGAAAATGATATGCTGACTTCAGGATATTAACTATAGTAGATGATAAAATTTTGGTTAAATCAGTTGAAAATGTTTCAATACGAATTCCAAGTCTAAGATAGAAATTGGGATGTAAATTCAATAAACAAACTCTGTATTGCTGATTGGTTCAACTTAAGGGGGGGGTAGGGTCTAACAGGTATAAAAAAACACCATTTTCACGATTTTTTTCTAGAGCTATCGTTCAAACAAATGTACTCACATTTTTTGCATTATACAAAGCATTGTTAAAAGAACATTTAGTAATTTTTTCGTAGAAAAATATTGAAAAATGAGCCGGTGACGGAGCATTTTCGAGGATGCCGTTTAGAAAACAGGATTTGCGGTGGACACTGTATCTCAGCACAGAATCATCTGAAGTCAAAAAATCAGAGCAAAATATTTTTAATAGATGTTTTTCTGGACCCCAACGTTTTTATTTAACTAAAAAATATTTTTATGAAATTTTTGTGGCTGTTTGAAGTAAAAACTACGATTTTTCACTTAAAAATCCGCCATTTTTCACCTCTAAAATCTCCCCAAAGTAAAAAAATCAAAAAAGAAAAACGTTGGGGTCTGGTATTTTATATGTAGAAACTATGTTCCAAATTTGAAAAGAATCGGATAAGTAGTTTTCAAATGACGATGTCCACGGACTTTAAAAATGTGCTTTCGAGAAAAACGCGTTTGAAGTTTCTGCTCTTGCTTTCTTGCAGTATACGATAGGGGGAGATAAAGGCCTATAACTTCTACAGTTTTGCTTCAATTGACTTGAAAATTTGACACAACATTCTTGAAATGTTTTACAATAAGAAAATAAAAAAATAAAAAAATCGATTTTTTGAAAGTGTTAGACCCTACCCCCCCCTTAAGCAACTACAACTTTTTTAAAGGAATTTATTTTCAAAAATTGGAAGAGAAAAGGGCTGAGAATTTATAAACCAACGTAAATTTCAATAATAATGATCGAAAAGTGAAAAGTTGTAATACCCGGTATTCCTGGTTAATACCGGTACTGCCCGAGTAAGATTCTGAAATGCTGATTATGAAGTTTTTCTGTTCTCTCTTAGCATTGCGAGCCAGTTTTGGCGAAATAATCTGTTATTTTAGTGCAGTAAGCATTACTTGGAAAGTAAACATAAAAATAAACTTTATTATTGTTCAAGCCGTTTGTATGCATTTCAAGTCAAGAGATGTTTTTCTTAATTTTTCCTGTACTGTACAGAATATCCCGACTGACATGTTTCGATAAAAAAGAATAAAAATATGAGGTGTTTTGCCTCATATTTTTCTTGATTTTTGTTTTGAATTCGGTTCACATTATTTTTGTCCAGATATTGGGCTGAAATTCTTGAAATTCAATACCAAGATTTTTATATTTTTAGCTCGCAAATTGCAGGAGAACTTCTTCGCGGCTAACTCAAGGGGGGGCCCTAAACATATACAAGGGAAAAACTTTTCTAGATATTATTTCACGGGGGCCCTTTTAGTTATTATATACCAAGTTTTCATTCCGATTTTCAAGTTTTGATTTCTATTCAAAGATTTGTAGAAATTGAAGTAGTATGATTAAAGGAATGTTAAAACTTTTTATCCCTCGGGGGGCCCCCTGAGCCGGGGGGCCCAAGGCAATAACCCCTTTTGCCCCCCCCCCCTTAATCCGGCCTTGCTAAAACTCAATAAAAAATAAACTAATTGAAATATGATTTTCTGGTAGTTCTCGTACGAGTTTTCATTTAATCATTTGAAATGACCTTCTGAACTATGTTGGAATTATCATTTTAGTATTTTTACACCCTCGTTTCGTTTGTTACTGACAAATATTCCAAATGTATCTGACCTTCCAACAATATTATCTGTTAACAATTTATACATCAAACTTGGCGGGAGGTAAATCCATTACAAAGTTTAAACTCCACAAATACCGAACTTCATTAAGAAACCGCATAGTTACTGGCAGCTTCGGGTGCAACACATTTTTAATTAATGTTCTACCGCTTTCCGCTCAATATGTTAATGTCAATTATAATGAAATGCCGAAGTGGACCGAAAAGAATTTTCCGAAACCATCCTTATGCTGCCGCCCTGATGCACACTCAGGTAGCCTATCGCGGAACCTGTTTTTTTTTTTTAATTTCTGCTATCACAAGTACGCCCGTGGAATTGAGAGTTGAAATTTAAATACCATCGGTGAAAAAAATACAACTTGTTTCTCGACCAGAAACAAATTATTCACCCATTTACATCGACTTCCTTTCAACGCAAAAGCGCACGCCCATTGGGAAAACCTTCGGTGGGTTGCTGGAAAGCGGATGCAACTTTCCATCGGGCTAGAGGAGGGGTCTCTTTCTCTAGTAGATTGGAATCTGGTTGCTATCCCCTCCTTCAGGGGGGAAAATGTGTGCAACCAGCCAGCAGTATGGGAAGCGATGTTTTTACTTACTTACTTTTATCCGGAACTCACCAGCACCGCACCGCAGTTCCGGAACCACATTTTCCCCCTTCATTTCGCAGCACAGTTTTGCGGTTGTCCATCGCTTTGGTTGGCACGCTTAATCATCATGTTTAATTGCATTTTAATTTCTTACACATAGTGTCTACATGAGCTGGTCTCCGGGAGCCAGCTGAGCCATCGTTGTTGAATCAAGCGGAATGCTTACTAATGAATGGTAAGGTTCAGGAAGAGGAAGAAAAAAAATTGCAAGAAACCAACGGGTTTCGTGCTTTCATCAGGATTATGGTTTCCCCCTCTTTTTTGTGCATAAATGATACGTGCATAAACTGTTGCTGGGTAGATTTAAATCTGGTGCATAGCATTTCTAATTTTCGTTTTCATTTTACTTACGAATACGGTAACACAAATAGCAACTTTTTAATTAAAAAGCAGTTAACATTTACCAATGTGATGTATCTTTAACACTTAAAGACCGCATGTCGATAAAAGGACACATACTTAGGCAGAAACTGCGGTGATTCCGTGCATCCATGGTGGATAACCAAAATTAAACTGCTAATACCCTAAATTTTCGTACAAATTTGTGGGCAAAAACAAATTTAAATCTGACTGGAACATCCCCCCGAGCTTTGACTTAATGTAGAATTTGAAGTCTAAAGCAATAATTTTCCGATGTAGCTTAACTTGATCACCACATTTGGTATTTTGGTTGATGTTTTCAGATTTAGAAAAAAAAAATTCAATTTAGGTGTTTGTGAATTTCTTTTGTGATTTAATCACTTTACACTCGTTTTTATCGACCAAACACCACCAAAGGCGACCAATTTCTCAAACGGTCATTCGGATCCGAAACGTGCTCGCAATACGAGAAAAGTTTGCCGAAAACTTTTGAAAGCAGTTAAACGGAAAAATTAATTACTCTTCAACGAGCCATTTTTCGATCCAGCAGAAAACTTCCCACCAACCCAACCCGAGGAAGGGTTCGGACCCGTTCCGATTTTTCTCCAACCAAAAGCCGCTTTGCTTCTATCATCGAAGGATGATTTCCTCCTTAGGGGCTAGTTTTCCCTCCAAAAACATTCCCTGGGATCCTGATTTTCCAGAAGCTGCCGCTGCCGGCTGATTTTGAACTTTGGCTTTAACACTGGCAACTGGAAATCGACGATGAAAAGAAACTTTGTTGCACCCAAATCAATAATGTGTAAAAAAACATATATTTTGTTTTATGTTTAAACATATGAATACAAAATTTTCAAATTAAGATCAATAAGAGCATTAATTTTAAAAAATTCTAATGATTTTTAAGCCGATGTCTTAAAGAATGACACAAAATATTTCCGCCATTTTTATTTTCAATTAAGTTCTTGGTGTATGGCAGGCATATCGTGGCAACACGATTAACAACCATTTTTAATTAGTCAACTTTGTGTACTTCGAGAGAGGAGTGAGTTATTTTTTTACGTTTTTTTGCTATCACAAAAGAAGAAACAGTCGCAAACGAGATCTAGGTCACTGACTGTATTGGGAAATGGCTTGGCCAAATACATCCAAACTCAATAATTAGAAGCAGACAATATTGCAGTTGCACTCTAAGCGTGTTTACACTTTTTCAAACTCTCCTCGGTGTCCCCAAGTTTTTAATTGAAATTCAGTGTTGAGCCAAAATTTCCTGAACAATGTTACGTAGTGTTTGAGGGGTTGAAGTTTTTAAAAGTGTTAGGACAAATTATAAAATCTTTGTGAAATTTTATAGCTCAAAACAATTTATTTACAGATGCTTCGAGGTCCTTAAAAATATAACTAAATGTACTGCAGATACCAGCTTTATCGTAATATAAACTGCTTAAAATAACCTATATAAAAGTAAAAAAAATGGAACATGGAGAGATGATTTCACAAATTTTCCTGAGTTCTTATACAGCATTCCCTACTTTGAGTGCTGTAAAATTTATCAAATGTAATTTTTGTGAAGCTTAGGCGCTCCTAAGTAGTTATCTAGTCTTACAAGCTGTGTAAAGGGACCTTTAAATTCATAATGACCAGCGGCCGATAACCTTTTAAATCAGAAGAGCAAAACTTAAGATTTGCAAATTTATAATTTTAAAAGAGCTACATTTTAGTGTCCACTGCATTGAGTGAAGTTTTAATATTTTTATGCAAAATAAAAGCGTTCTATTGCGCAAACAAACGACAGACAGAAAAAGATTTTTTTCCAGTTTTAATAATTTGTTCCCGATGTTATTAAATCCCTTTAAGGAAGACAAAAAAACCCCAATAAGGCTAAGTGGTTTTAACATGTGTGTATATTCGTGTTCGAGTATCGTTCAAATTCGTTTTTAATGTTTGTCATTTACGTTTAGTGTTTTTCTATTCTTACTGTGCCTGTTCTCGCAATTAGCAACGATACGTACTATGCGGAACTGTAGGAATTGTACATACAGTCAATCGCCAAATTGATCGTACACCCATTATTAATTCCTAAATTTTGAGTTTTTCTGGGTAAAAAGTAAATAAGAAATAACAACTTTAATCCATAAAAAAATACCCCCGTTTTACTCTTTATCTGTGAAAAAAAATACAAATTATTTACATTTTCACGTCATATTTGAAAAAAAACACCCAGAAAATCACCATTTCAGACGTAGCAAAATTGATCGTACAGTGCTACTTTTTCTTAAAGTTTCAATAAAAATCTATTCATAGAAAGTAACAAATATTAAAAAAAACAGCTAAATAAGTATTAAGTATGACTTTCTTTGGAATCAAGCACTGCTTGTAAGCGTCGCGGCATCCAATCAACGAGGTTTTTTGGTCAAACTAGATGTAATGTTCTCCCAGATCGCCTAAATCACCGTTCACAGATCTGCCTTGTTCCTTGAATTTTTATTTTTCAGACGATTCTTGTCCTCCCACCAGAGGTGTTCTATCGGGTTCAGATCAGGAGACTGCGAAGGCGTTTAAAGTTGTTTATGGGTATTATACAGCAACCACTTCTGTACGACAATAGCGGTATGTTCGAGGTTATTATCTTGTTGGAAGTAGTATTCACGAGGTAGACCCAATTTATCCACGGAAAGCTGCAGGTTACGATTGAGATTGTTCAAATAACCCATCTCCCATCCATTGTTGATTCAATGAATTCCATGGTCCAGGTAAAGAGGCCAACATTGAACCCTACTGTCGTAGTCATTACTCCACTTTCAACAAGTACGCGGTACGACTTGAGAACGCGTGTTTGTTCTCCAAAGTTCGTTGCAAAACTAACTCAACGATCGAATTTAACGAAAGCATTCGTATTACTGTATTGGTTCAGTTGCTTTTTAACGAATGTTTTCCAACACTCCTCCAACCATGTGTTTCACACACACTGCCAGATGTAAGATTTGCATTTATTAGGCTGGTTCAACTCGTCATTCAAAAGGCTTACAATTTTAATCGTTATTAATAATTTAAATATTTAAATATTTTTACAATATCAACTTCATCCTACCACAACTACAACATCTGATTGCCGTTACTGTGTTTTACAGTTGGGACCAAATTCGTGGGCTGGAGCTCCATTCCAGGTTTTTTTCTGCACCATTTATCTACTGTCTATCCGATCCAAAAAGGTTTATTTTTGTTTCGTCGGGAAATAAACATTGTTCCAGAACTCTTTAGCATAAGCCTTAGCGAATACCAGTCGTTTTTTCATATTTACCGTTGATATAAAGGGCTTCTTACGGGCTACACGACTTCTCAAACCGCTCCTGTGCGTTACCTTCCGGACAGTATCTGCGCTGAAAGGTCTTCCGATAGTCCTAGCAACTCCAGTGGTCAATTTCGGAATACTTGTTTAAGGTTTCCTTTTCAAAGCTCGCACATTTACCCGTTCATCTGTAGGAGTCAAGATGCGTGTTCGTCCTCTTCCAGCATTATTTTTCACGGTTCCTTCATATTTCCACTTTTTGATGATGTACTGCTCTGTAGAGTGGGTTTTCTCGATAGATTCTGCTATTTCCCGCAATGACCTTCCGCGACAACACATACTCATTATCAACGATCGCGTCGCAATGTCCGTTTACTTGTGCTTGTTTGCCATTTTGATCACAACGCTTTGAAATTCAGCAAGAAAAAAAACAAAACAAACACTGCCCAAGAAGCTGCTGGGTGATGACATGAAACACTGACAAAATAAACTTCGCTTATCCACATTGGTCTTGTTTACTCATCACACATTTCAGGTCAAATAAAAGGTGTACGATCAATTTTGCATATCTCTCATTTGGGATTTTTATCAACTTCTCGATTTATAAAATAAGCAAACCATGTTTTTCAAAATCGTCGTAATCAGGTCAATATCTAAATTTGTAAACAATTAATGTGTATCAAAATCATAAATGTTGAACCACTTTTTCACACCAAATAAATGAAAAGAGTTGGTAAACCATGTGTGTACGATCAATTTTGCGATTGGCTGTGTAAGGTTAAATTTTTCATGTTTTCTATTATTTTCTTTTACCTGCTAAGTTAGCCTTTACACTTATTTAAAAAAAAATAGCAAAGTAAGTTTGGCAATGACAAAAGTACTGTAGCTAGGTTAAAATGTATAGAATAACAAATTGTAATTGAACTATAGTTTGAAAACTCTACCATTTTTTTTGTTACCTTCCGCAGACCACATTCACTCGACTGTTTATGTTTCATATTTCGCGCTTTTGGAATAGACCATGGTGATCCATAAAATTTATGTTGTCTTTCGCTGTTGGTAGCACAGTTTATATTAGTGAAGTTAAAAAGAAGAAGTTTGTTGCTTTTGGGTAGGAACGTAACTCTGCACCGTTGTGACAGTTTCAAATCACTCACAAAAACTTAAATCTGTGATTTTTCATGATTTTACATTAAATTTAAATACATTCTGTTATACCGAAAACTGAAAGTTCTGAAAATTTATAATATTTAAATATAAAGGGTGACAAAAAATACAAGAGTAGCATTTTTTTTTGTAGTATATTTTTGTCAGAAAGTGAAAAATTTCAAGAGTTTGTTTTGTTATGTCGTATGAATTAAAAAATAAAAGACTCCTTTAATGGATTTATCAATTCAGCATTTAGATTAAGAAGTTTGATTGTCAATTAAACTTTTCATTGATTATATGTTCTTACCCCTTTAATGCAGGACTTTTTTTTTATGAGAACCGCAATTATTGAGTCTTTCAGAGATTTTACTAATAATATCATTATAACTCGAAAAACACAACTGAACAGGTTTGAAGTCATTAATTTTATGAGAGTTATGGCCCATCAATATTGAACAAATAATCTATGAAATTGTTGATTTATTTCGATAAGCTTTGGCAAATTTCTATCAAACATTGTTCATTAGATGCAGAAAAGTGTTTGTGATTGATTAAGATGAAAACATTTGTTGGAATTGCCAAATTTGAAAAAATAACAGCGATTTTCTTAAAACAACTTTTTTTTAAATATAGATAAATTCAATTTTTCCGATTTTTCTGAATACCTTCTTCGATATCTCACACATACATTACAATATCGTGACAAAATTACCTTGGGCTAAATTCTTTCAATCTCCAAAATATATTTGTGAATAAATATAAATTTTCATGCCATTCCGAGACATGTGGATTTATTTAGTTTATCAACTACGAATCAAATTTTAAACGTAAATTAATGTTGGATTTAAACATACAATGCGATCACCATTGCCGTAGGAACGAGAGGGGGGGTTCTTGGAGGTTAAACCCTCCATCATCAAATGTTGAGGAACGACTAAAGTGTATCTAGAGTAACATTCTCGACTCAGAACTTTGGTGAAAACCACAAAATCTTATCCCTATTTTTCATAATTTTCTCACTTGTTGATAGAGTCTACAAGACTGCACTCGAAAAACGCTATCAAAAGTTATTCACAAAAGTGCATGAATTTTGGGTGCAGTCCTAAGTCTCGAATAAAGAATTTTCAATAAGACTTGACTCATTTGGGCTGCATGATTGCCCGAATATTACCTGAATTTTTTTACTTTATTTACAAAATCTTAGAACAATTTAAATTGTTCCTTAACAATTATGTATTATATGTCCAAAACAATTTTTTGACAAAGTTTATCAAAATAAACTGCCTGATGTTTTTCATTAAATAAAAAACATCTTTTAGAGCTTTTTCTTTTTGATTCAAAATAAAGAATTCCTAAATTTGCCTGGATATCAAAGTTTTTAAATAAAATAACCCGGATTTGCCCAGCTAGATTAGGTGCGGGAAAATATCTGGTTTGCTGAGGTTTGAATTCTTTTCAATGTTCTGACTTCATTTTTTTTTAATCTCAAGTTGTTGCCTGTGACCGGATTGTTGAATCTGTATCCAGTTTGATATTCTGGACTATTTTTTGGTTCGGTTCATCATTCGTACAAAATCCTGATTCGAATCTTGGTTTTGCATTTAAAACTAAAACTAGATGATTTTTCTATGTTCGAAACTCATCGCCGATGAGTCATCGTTCCGGAATATTAAAAGTAATTATTCTAAATAACAAACCGTTTTTAAGATTTGGATTTGAAATTTTTACTCTGAATTCTTACGCAGAGTTGATACTAAAAAAAGTTTCATAATGGTGATCCAGACGCAGCCCGTGGCATAGAGGGCAGCCTTCAAATCTTCTAAGCCAGTGGGCATGAGATCGAATCTAGGTCACTGCATACATAGTACACTCTCTGTGGGTTGGTGATTTTAGCATTTGTAAGATACTAGCCATCGTATCCTCGAAAGATGTACGCTTAGAGTTAAGAAAAAGGAATCTCTTCGAAGAAACATCAAGTTTCATAGAGATCCTATGTGTTTGTGTTCGTTTTAAAAAATATCAGAGTGTCATCATTCGGTATTTTCATTCAGATTCACTAGTTGAATTATGAATAAATAAATGAGTAAAAATTCATATAGAGGATCAAAGATTCAAAATTCAAATAAAAGATTTCTGGTTATGGAATCTGTCAGTTCTGATAATAATTATTGGGTATTTTTGTTTTGAACTTAGGTTCAGAAATCTATTTCAAATTAGGAATTCAAAATTTTTCTGCAGGTTCAAAATGCAGAATTCAGATTCGGAATTAAAATTCAAAATTGTCCAAAACAAAACACAAAAAAGGTTAAAACTACTATTGTAAAATACCATCTGAAATCAATCATATTTATTAAAGCTTAAAAAAACTGAACACTTTAAAGACTTATTCTCGAAAGTAATGATTATAAATGTATAACTAATAATCTAAAAGAATTTATGCCAAAGAAGTCAGATACTCTTTATTTCACTTTTTATACTATTTTTTATGAATGCATTGTTAAGCAAAAATGTTAAAGAAAAAAAAATGCCTCCCCTAAATGTATGCAGCACATCTACCCATAAATGAATGCAGAAAATTAGAAAAATTAATTTGAAAAAAAAAACAAAAACTACAGCAATTGATGCTGTATGCGTTAGGACATCACAAGTATATTAAAAACTATAAATTTTCAAACGGTTTTATTTGACTTTTTTTTATTAAAATCAAATTTTTAAATGTTAACGGCTTAGTAAGTCATATTTTTGAAAATCGAATGATTTCTACTACTGTCCAGACGTTTCGCCTTTTATTTGTAGGATTCTTCAGTGGAGAACTGTAAATTTATTGTATGATGTAACATTGTCTTCTTTAGATTTACATATTGAGGATTTCAACTCACTTTTTTTCAAGTTCGTTTTTTGTTTCGTGACTATTTTTTTGGAAATTGATGGCTGAATTTTCTGAAGTGGAAATTTTAAAATATGTTTTAATTTGTAAAATAAGGATTATTTTTTGACTCCCTGCGTCATAAAACACACTGCGGTGCTTCGTCAATCTACAAAACTATGCGGCAGCCAGGGGGATGCAATGCTTTACGATTTTTCTATGTATCGTGTAACCAACATCTATTAGCTAATTGTTAGTGAATCTCGTTTTTAAGCTTTTTTTAACACAGATTTAAATCTGAGACAAATGCTTAAATTTGAGAGATGTGCTCCACACGGGTTGAATGGAACTGCATCCTCCTGGCGGCAGCGCTTTTAAAGCTTTTTTCCTCATATTTAAGTTTTTTCTCAGATTTGAGCTTTCATCTCCAATGCTCTCAAGGCAAAAAAAGCTTAAATCTGAGGAAAAAAAACTTAAAAAAGAGATTCACTAACACTTAGCAAAAAGATGGTGGTCACACGATGCATAGAAAAATTTTGTATCATTGCATCCCCTTGTTTTTATACTGATCAGATTCGTCAACGATACAGCATTTGTCTATGTATCGTGTGACCAACATCTTTTAACTAAGTGTTGGTGAATCTCATTTTTATGCTTTTTTCTCTCAGATTTAACCTTTATTCTTCCTTGAAACCATACCAGATGAAAGCTTAAATCTGAAGTATAAAGCTTAAATCTGAGGAAAAAAGTTTAAATCTGAGGAAAAAAGCTTAAATCTGAGAGATGTGCTCCACACGGATTGTTTATCGTTGTCGGGATCTGATATTGACAGATCCCAGTAACGATATACAACCCGTGTGGAGCACATCTCTCAGATTTAAGCTTTTTTCCTCAGATTTAAGCTTTTTTCTCAAATTTGAGCTTTTATTTCCAATGCTCTCAAGGAAAAAAAGCTTTAATCTGAGGGAAAAAAGCTTTAAAACGAGAATCACCTACACTTACATAGTTAAAAGATGTTGGTCACACAATACATAGACAAATCCTGTATCGTTGCCGGGACCTGGTTTTTAGCAGATCCCGGCAACGTTACACGATTTTTCTATGTATCGTGTGACCAACATCTTTTAAATAAGTGGTTGTGAATCTCGATTTTAATTTTTTCCTCAGATTTAAGGGGGGAGTAGGGTCTAACGGGTAAAAAAACACCATTTTCACGAATTTTTTTAGAGCTATCGTTTAAACAGATGTATGCAAATTTTTTGCATCATACAAAGCATTGTTAAAGAACATTTAGTATTTTTTTCGTAGAAAAATATTGAAAAATGAGCCGGTGACGGAGCACTTTCGAGGATGCCTTTGAGAAAACAGGATTTGCGGTGGACACTGTATCTCAGCACAGAATCATCTGAAGTCAAAAAATCAGAGCAAAGTATTTTTAATGGATGTTTTTCTGGACCCCAACGATTTTATTTAACTTAAAAAAAAATTTATGAAATTTTTGTGGCTGTTTGAAGTAAAAGCAACGATTTTTCACGAAAAAATCCGCCATTTTTTATCTGTAAAATTTCCCCAAAGTAAAAAAAAAATCGTTGGGGCTTGGTATTTTATTTGTAGAAAATATGTTCCAAATTTGAAAAGAATCGGTTAAGTAGTTTTAAAATGACGATGTCCACGGACTTTAAAAATGTGCTTTCGAGAAAAACGCGTTTGAAGTTTCTGCTCTCTCTCTCTTGCAGTATTAGATAAGAGGAGATAAAAGTCTATAATTTCTAAAGTTTTGCTTCAATTGACTTGAAAATTTGACACAACATTCTTGAAATGTTTTACAATAAGAAAATAAAAAAAAATAAAAAATATCGATTTTTTGAAAGTGTTAGACCCTTCTCTCCCCTTAAGCTTTTTTTTTGTCTTGAGAGCATACTAGATGAAAGCTCAAATCTGAAGAAAAAAGCTCAAATCTGTCAAAAAAAGGGAAATCTGAGGGGAAGTCTGAGAGATGTGCTCCACACGGTTTGTAAAACATTGCCGGGATGTGGTTTTTAGAAGCCATGGAAGTTGGAAAGTGTTGATGCCCCAGTTGACGGTAATTACTCCCCTAATTACGAGGAAATATCAAAATCAAAAACTTTTTTGTAGAGTCATAGGTATTACAGCACCGTTAATTTTATCTGAAAACGTCGTGTTGTCAATAAACAAGCGTTAAAATTGACATTAACTTTTATTTTTCCACAATTTTTGTAAGCAATTTATTATCCGATAGTACAATTATCGGGTCTCTATTTCTTGTTATTGGGCTGTAAATTACAGCTCAAAGAATTCAACAAGAAATTTTGATTCATTTACGTATAATTTAATGAAAATAAGATAATAATATGCTAATTTTGGTATCACAAGTTTCGGAAATGACTCTTTGATGTTGTCCATTTAAGATAAACAGTATCAAATGAAGTGCCCTTCAATGTGGTGGCTCCAGAGAGTGAAACCTGCCACGCTTCGTTTTTTTTTTCTAGTTACAGTTTATCATCGAAACTTTACAGCTAAGTGAGACCTTGCCGTAAATCAGCAGCCCAACCAGATTTGATTGCTTTTTCATTGTAACGACCCGTTAACTCTTCGAAAACTCAATAACTTTCGCATGGCGCCCCAACCCATTGCCATCAAGAAGAAGAAGCAGCAGCCGTTCGGTTGGTTCACTGGATGATAATTATGAACGTAATAAGGCGAATCGCAAACAACTGCTGCTGCTCACGGAAATAATTGCCCGGAATGGTCCTCGAGCGTTCCGTTTGGGGTCGGTCTAAATGCGGATGGGGTGGGTTGGGCGCAAAAAAAAAATGAAGAAATTCAACTTTGAATTGAAGCAGACGCAAAATTTGGAGGACCACTTTTGTGGGACAGCAGCCGGCAGCCAAGCAAAATGTCGCCGAGTGAGCGGAAATGAATTTTAGTGTTTACACAACGGTTTGGGTATTTGTCGCTGTGTCGTATTGATGTTGTTTGTTTTGGCATTCTTCTGATAATGGCCTCGCCTCCATTTTGCTGCTGAATTCCGGTGACTACTGGTGTGAATTTCAACCGGAAGCATCCGGCGGCGTGGGCAGAAGGTGGCGCGGCAAATGTTGGCAACAGCTTCCCAAAGTATTTAATTATCTGCCTCAGTTCGTTTGAGCTTGAGCTCTGGATTCGGCTTGATGGACCGTCTGTGAAAAAGCGAGAAAGGATCAAGGGATATCAATTAACGGCGTAAACATCATTTCCATAAAATGTTTCAATTTGAAAGTTGGACATGGACTGCAGAGAAGATTTATACTGTGTTGACAGCTGTGCGAACGGGGTCATTAATAGAGGTGTAATCAAAATCTTTCTCACAGCATCGCGAGTCAAAATAAGAGAACAAATCATTCAATCGACAAATGAAAAAGGCTCCCGATTTTCGTGTTGTTTATTTTTTACTCCCTGTTGGAAAAATTTAACGACGAAACTCGTTAGATTCGATTGCTTCTCAGCAACAAAAACATCAAAACCAGAAGCATAGATTTTCCATCAACAAAACCACCACGGGAGGTTTTCATTTTCCAGCTCAGCACGGCTCGGTTGTTACCCTCGATTCCGAATGCAATCGAGTAATGGCCGCAGGAAGCTACATAGATCCGAAAAAGGGGGCGATGGGAAAAAAGGAAGCAACAAAACTTCAAATCTGCTCCAGGACAAAAACAGTCGTATACATTTTGCTCTGCATCCTTTCTGCTTAACCTCGCCCGGTTCCACTTTTTTAGGAAAACTGTGGAGTGGAAATTGTGATTTATCGTAGCCGAAGCCGAAAACGAAAATCAGACCAACCAGCCAGTCAGCCACAAGAGCAAAACAAGTCGTCCATTTTCCATCTCTGATTGCGGTGTGTTGATTAGGTGAATCAGCTAAATTGATCGCCGGTCCCGGGTCACACCCTTCAGGATTGCCAGCTTGACCGAATGGGAAAGCCGCCTTTCTCGTCTTTTGACGGTTGAGTACCGGCCGTGTGTGGTGTGAATAAAGTCATTTCGTTAAGAGAGCCTGATGTATGGAGTACGGCTGATTCGAAGTGATTAAGAAGTTTTGAACGGAGTGATAAAAAGTAGAAAAAGGTCTTTCAACAACTATTTACTTTTCCTAAGATCTTTTAATTTTATCGAAATGTTGAAACATCATATTTTCTGGATTCTGTCATTCAAACTTTGTCATTTTCCTTAAATCTATTAAATGAAATGATATTTTTGGCAGATTGTAGAAAGTACGTATTTTCAACTTTCATTTTATGTAACTTTTAACCGATAAGAAAAGATTCTCAATGACTAAAATGGTTCTAAATCTCATAATTAGCATTATTCAGGTTTTTCACGAGTTTTCCATCAACATGTCAAATAGAAGGCGTAGTTTTCAAAATTAAAACATGATCTAGATTGGATCTTTCTTTAATCTTGAGTAGAACTATCTTTAATCTTGAGTGAAACTACTAGCTTCCAAAATCAACCGCTAGGTTCGCTGCCTTATGGTGTGAGATATTTTACTCCTTTTTACCCCTGGATGTATGCAACAATTTTATGTTTCTTTTGGGGACAGAAAAGATGTAAAGTTAAGTTCGAATAAAACCAAAAATTACTATAATTTGTGTCAAAGCGATCAAGACTGAGAGATTTTCATGTTTTTGAGGGGGTGATCCCAAACTTTTGGCCGGCAGTTTATATCAAAAATACACAACAAATATGGGAATTTACTTCTAACACCAAGAGTAAGCCTCATGATTATCACGCAAACTCAAGAAATTTTAAATTTTAAAACAAATTAGAATGAAAGTGCGATTTCCGGTACGTCATTGAACAATTATTCAGAATGATGTTCCTTATTCTGAACTGAAAACTCGCTCTAAAATAAATTCCATGCATTTTAGTTTTAAAATTTTATATTAATGTTTTTGACACACCAGATGAAAAATGCAAATAATAATTTCGAATAAAACCGGAGTTTAAAGCTTCGAGCAAAAGAGGTAATGCACAGAAATTGGAGTAAAACACCAGAATTAAAAAAAAAATTGCATTCTAAAATAAGGCCGGAACAAATTTCAAATCCTTCTTTTGTCACTCGGAGTTGGAACATCGCAAAGGGGGGCCAAAAAAAATAACGCGAGAAACAAATAAATTGAAATAAATAGCACGAAATCTTGTAAGCAACGAAATTGCACTCTATAACATTGCAAAAAACCTACAAATCAAGTATTTTTTATCGAAAAATCCAAAAAAAAAATCAAGAATACAAAAGGTGAAATAACTCTTATCTTACAAAATTTAGTTTTTTGGTCTTGTAATCTTTCCGATACTTGAATTTTTTATCGAAATTTATATAAAATACTTCAAATTTTATTTATTGCCCCCTTCTGGTTTCTGAAAATTTTGAAGGAGGGATGACAAAAGAAGAAATTGATATTTCTTCCAGCCTGAATAACAGATCCAGAAATAAACCATGATTAGTTTTTATTTTTGGAAAATGATAATAATTGCTATTTATTATTTATCTCAAATACATTTCATTGAAGGGTTGATTGAAAAATTCCGCTGGAGTATCTCGAGTTTGAAAAAAAATAATCGCGATTTGAGTTGTAAATTCTCGATAATTAGGAAGTAAGGATAATTTATTCAATAGTTGATTATTGAATTTAATTTGATAAAAGAATTTTATTTATAGAATTTTTAATCTAACTTTTAAGAATACCAGTAATCAAAGTCAGTGATAAAGCCTTTTTCTTTATTAATAATTTTCCAGTATCAAATTTGAAGGCTTAAATAGTTCCTTTTTGAATATCCAAATGATATTTGTTTAAAATTTTTAATACAACATATTTGCTGTAAATAATACAAATAAAGTTACCATTTCGCATTAAAATTTAGCTTTAAAGTTGCAACTGCGATTCAATTTTTGAATTTCTCAAAGATTAAAAAAAAATCATGATCGATTCCAAAACTTAAATTGATATAATAAAAATAAATGAACCGTTTGAAAATTTTCAATAGCAGGTTTTAAAGTTGAAAATTTTCTCATTACAAATTTTGAATTAAAGGCTCTAGAAAGGCTATGTTTTCAGAACACAAAAATTTAGAATTTAAAACAAATACAAACTTATTTGAAATATTTCGTAAAATTTAAATAGTTTGACTTAAAAGTACGGTAAACTTATTAGAAAATTTTAAATTACAATAAAATTTATCTAACAGTTAATTCAAAATATGAAAATTAAATGATTAGTTTAAAAACATTTTAGACAGAGTTTTTTTTTAATAAACACGTCTGATTGATTTGGTAAATTTAAGTGTCTTAAACTCGAATACTATGATAAATTTTATTAATCTCATTCAATTTAGGTGATATGAAAATTTAAAGTTTAAAAATGTATCAATTTTATGTCAATTCATTTATTCAATCATTGATAACTGATGAATAAATGAATCTACATTTAAAAAAATATCTGATTTTAAATTGATTTAAACCTAATTTATTCAAATAAGATATAATATTTTAATAATGATGACGAATGATCTGAAAAAGTTAAATTCTACAGTTTTTAAAAAATGTGGAAAGATATCATTACAAGAATTTCGAACATTACTGAAGATAGTTTAAAAAATTGATTTAATTTCTAAAATTTGTAGAAACTTGTAAAACGATTCGATGTTAGCTTTTAAAACTATCCAAAATTCAATTTGATTCAATATTTTTTAATTTCGTTTAATAGGAAAAAAGTAAGCAAGTTGAACACTTCTATAACTTTTTCTGCAGAACTCAAAATTACTTGAAGTTCTGGAGGAAATTGATAATAGATTTTATATCTTTATTTATAAATGTTTTGTACTTTTACAACTTAAAGAAAATGCATAAATTTCTAATTTGATTGCAATTGAAAAGCAAAAGCTAATAGAAAAATTGTAAATAAGTTTCAGGGCACCTAAGTTAATAAAAATTAGCTTTTTGTTGATCCTTGGAAGAATGTAAATTTTGTGGCATTGCATAGTTTATTAAAATCTTCTTGAATGTGATGTTGAGCATTAAGAACAAGAAAATAGGGTTGCCATTCGCGCGCAAAAGCGGGAAACGTCCCGCTTTTTCGAGAATGTCCCACCTTCCCGCTTTTCACTCTAAATGTCAGTTTATTCAGTTCAGTATCTCTTCTCTCATTTTGACTGAAACTTAAACAGCAACATATTGAAGAATCATTCGTTAAAATTACTACTGTTTCTTACAGTCATTATTTGAAGGTTCACCAAAAAAAAATTTAATTTTTGTTTTATAAATATTTTTTGTTTTTCTATTTAAAAATAACAAACTAATTAATTCGTAAATTAATTTGTTAAAACTCACCATCTGGAGGGCCAGAAAAGATTTCCCTTTGTGATGTGAATTCCCTCATTCGTGCTGCTGTTACTTAGTAGGATTCCAACCGAATTCTATAAGATTTAGTGATTCAGGGTCGTCTCACCATCGTCCCCAATTTTTTTGTTATTTAATGTCAAAACTTTCTCATAAAATTAAAAAAAAAGTTCTTTTTTTTTATGACATGAATTCACTCATTTTGACTATTTGTGTTTGCCTTTCAAAACAACCCTACTAAATTAAGTTGTATTTATTGGTTCAAAAAAGAATTGATAATTTTTCAAAAGAAAAATTAAATCAGTCCATATATTTAAGATAATTATTTTTTTAAAGTTGTCATCATTTACACTTTTTTCAAGAAAAAATTGATTTTCTAAATAATATAATAATTAGTAAAATTTTTTGGTTTTTTTTTGGTTTGAGTGATTGAATTTTCAAAACTATTGACAATTTTAAGATATTTTATACGCTAACGGATAAAGTTCATTTGTGAGCGGTAAAAGCACGTGGAATGTGTTTTTATTTGATGAGCATCTTTGCTGAAGACACTTTTTGCCTAAATCTAATAGTTTCTGTGTTATTAATTTTGTCTTTCAAAATTCCCATTCTGGACCAATGAGCACGGGTGTCGGAATTATTTGTACGTTCAATCAAGGTACCAGTTTTTAATCACATCGTCTGTCTTTTGAAACAAATGGATCGAATTTTAGTAAGACTTTTTAGTATGATTATTCGAACAGTGGGAAGGGACACTTCCCAGTGCTCTGTAGGAGATCAGGCGGGCAAAATCAAAACAATAATTGAAAAATAAATAAAGATCAAGTTTCAGAAAGGTTTAAAGAGGTTGCTTCTTATAATGTTATTGAAAAATATGTACAAATAAATAAAAATTGCCATAATTTTCACAATTTTTTTTTATTGAGGCTGTAAAAAGGCACACTGGGTCAGCTATTGTTCAATAAAGTCATTCCTTATAGCAATGAAAATAATAATAGTTTTTTTTTTCCTAGATATAAGTGGAAATAAAAGTTGAGAAAAGAACCGTTTTATTAAGGCAAAATTCGACTTTTGCAACACAAAATATTCGGACGTGACGCCAAAATCGAATAGGGTTTGTATTGACAAAAATTGATGATAAATACCCTTTACTATTATCTATGTCAGATTGCTTTATTATTCCAACAGAATTACCAATTGAATGAATTTTTAAAATAGCCAGACTAAGTCAATCTCCCCAATTTTTCACTCTTAAATGGAGTGACAAATCAGGTATTTACTGTATGACATTTTGAAAGTATGGCAACACTGCCCCGCTTTATAAAGACACACCCAAAAAAAATCAAAATGTAGTGAACTTAAATGAACTCCCCACTGATGTCCATCGACCAAGGACAAGATTCTTCCCGCCCTCGAAGGGAATTCGAAACACTTTAGTGTCGTGTTGATTGACTAATGAGCGATGAACGCTTCTTCAGTGCACAAGCAAGAAGACGAAACGATTCTGATGATATTCCTAGCGACAGTTTGAGCAATGAGCAAACATTAGCGATGAGAGTCTGCGAATTTTTGCTAGCCACAAACCTACCACAGCATCTCATTTATCGTTCTTTCTGAGAATATTTGTTTCATTTCATTAACCCAAGAATGATCATAAGAAAGCTGCGGCGGCCTTGGAGAGCCACTTTTGTCAGAATTGACTAATGATGGGCTTTAGAAACGTGACGAAAATACTTACTTTAACATTTGTTAGCCTAAATAATCGTTTTCTGTCCATCATCAAACCGAAGAAAACCCGACGAATGGAGGTGGAAATTAACATTTTTCCCATTTTTCATCTCTTTCGCAGTTCCCACGGCCACAATCATCGGAGGGCCGGATCTGCACGTGGACAAGGGCAGCACCATCAATCTGACTTGTGCGGTGAAGTACAGTCCGGAACCACCGGCCTATATCTTCTGGTACCATCACGACGAGGTCATCAGCTACGATTCCAGCCGGGGTGGTGTTTCGGTTATCACCGAGAAGGGAGACATCACCACGTCCCACCTGCTGATCCAGAACGCCGACCTGGACGATTCGGGCAAATACAGTTGCTCGCCCTCGAATGCAGATGTCGCCAGTGTGCGGGTTCACGTGCTCAACGGTAAGTTTCCGCTTGTCAAAATTCCCAGCCGAAGGGGGGCGTCCTGTGCTTCACGAGATTAATGCACATAGAATTTTAGAAATCAATTATTTTAATTATTTCATTGAAAATAATTCCTTATTATTGAAGAAAATGATTTAAATTGGCTTAAACAATTAGGAATTTAATTTATAAAATCACTTCATATATTGTTTTTTTTTTTATATGAAAGAGTTCAAATTTTTGTTAATACATTGCGGAACAAATATGAGATATCTCGTTTCTTCGCTTGACGGATGTGCGCTCCACTGAAAAGCATAACTCAAATTTCATGAAGAAACTTTAAACTACATAAGGCCGGAATAAAAATCAAATTCTTCTTGTGTCATTCCCCCCCCCCCCTCGATTTTCCCGAAAATCCCGAAGGGAAGAACAAATAAAGTTTGAGATATTTTATTGAAAAAATTGAAAAATTCTTGTATACATAGGGGAGAATGAGGATACTTGATCCCTGGGTAAACTTGATTCATTAGCTATATCTCAAAACTGGAATGTCTTACAAAGATCAAATGTTCTAGAAAAATGTGCCAAAATGAGTTTAAAAAATTTTAACAAAATAATTGTTTGAGTAATTGAACTTTGTTTAAAAAATTTCACAAAATGTGACTTGAAGATCTTTTTTCATCACTTTAAAATGTTCCTTACATGGGAAAATTATGAAAAAAATATCTGTTCCAATGTATCAATCGTTCGAGCGTAAAATGAACTTCATAATGCCATATTTTCAAAGCAATGGAAAACTTTCAACTTTTTTCAGAAAAAGTTTTCTAAATTAATGATTATGGGTACAACTGATCCCCCTTCCAAACGGCATATTCTTCTTCTGAATTGATCTTTATGGTTGCTGATTACGAAATTACTAATATTTATCCAAAAACTAATATTTATCAAACAATTGTCTGAAGAAAAGAGCAAAAATAATAAATTTTCTTTTAATTATAAAAAAAAAGCGCCTTTAAGTATGCAATATTATTAGCGTTGAGACAAAGTTATAGAATTTTCTTATTATGTCTGCTAAAGATTGTGAAATGAGAACAAACATGACCAAAATAGTCAATTAACATTCTATCTTGGGGTTTTGTTAGATTTTTATACAAGGATTAGGGCTTCCTGAATAAAATATCAAGTCTCCTTCAATAGGGGATCAAGTCTCCCCTAACTTCAGAAAAATCGCAATTTTTTAACTCCCACGAAAATGCTTCTAGTTCATCAACGGGTTCAAGTACCGTTCTAATTTTTGGAGCATAGAAACTTGAAGTTACAAGCTGTCAGAAAATGTCAAAGACGGTGAGTTGCTAAATTGTTCCAAAAAGATATGGTGAAAATAAAAAAAGGGGGTCAAGTATCCCCACTCTCCCCTATATATTGCATGCAAGCTCCAACTTATTTAAATTTGAGAAAATTTTTGATTATTTTTTATAATACGCACCCCACCCCACCCCTCGTGATGTGTCAATTCCAAGTGACAAAAGAAGGATTTAAAATTTGTTTCGGTCTAATGTGTTTACATGAAATGCACAGTTACAAAAATCCACGCAATATAAGAACATAAATAAAGCGCCAGATTACCAGAAGCGTTTACAACTATGCTGCGGGGCAAGATAGGTAGATCAATAGGTATAACATTGCGCTTGACCTCAATCGACAAAACCGTGTAAACGCAGGGTTAAAAATAGTTATGAAATTTCGAACGATATGTATGGGATTTGAAACAAAGTTACAATTTATGGATAATTGAGGGGTCTTATTGTTCAGATAAGTAATCAGTTGCATTCTTTGTAATAACTTATGTACCAATTAGTAAAATTTATGTTCAAAAGCTTTCAATATTCTGACTACGAGTTAGTTTTTCTTTGGCAATTCAGCAGTATTTCAGCAAAATATTCGAATTTCGGAAAGCATTTTTTTCAAATGTAGTTGTAAAAATATGCTAAAAAATGACTTGAATGCTTCTTTATTTTAGATACTACAAAATATTAAAAAAATCATTAATGAGGAATTTAGCAAAAAGCATTTTTCATAACACAATAAAAAATCTACGTTAATAATACTTTTTCCATACGCAAAAAAGCTTAATGCATTGTAAATACTTTGGTGAACATTTTTATAATTTTTGCAGAATTTTTAAATTAGTAGTTTTTCTGGAAAATTAATATTTTAAAAAATTTCTATACATTTCTGTGGAATTCCTATAACTATTTTTTGGTTGGCCTACTAATACATATGCAATCAACGGAGTAGCATACCTAAGTAATCTAGCTATCCTGGCTGCGGGGTGCCTATAAGATTGCTGAAAATTGGCAATTTTCCGAATTGTCAAAACGCTGGTGTAATAAAAGTCAATTTTGGTCCAATAGTATGATCGCTTTGATTTCCAGCGAAGTTGTAGCTGAAGAATTTTTTTTCCTCTAAGGTTTGAGATTTGAAAATGACTGTTCCATCAATTCACTTGTTAGTAAGCAACTTATCCTGCATACATACATATAGCTCAGGGATTGGAGTGGTCTTGCTCATGCGGTTGAGCATCAAAGTTCTTCAAGCTAGAGAGCGAGAAAGCTGAAAGCCAACTTTCACACATTAATAAATGCTCAAGTTAAGCCTTTTAATACCTATTCTGTCTCTTAGAGACTAGGTTTTGCATTTTGATTTGAATATGTTAGCTCAGAGAGTCGAAACTTCTTGAAATTGCTGGCTCAGCAAAGTTTGAATCATTGAGCCAAATAATGTGTATTGAGGAAATGATTTAATCTTTCGGGGGGAACAACATATTTGCTATCTAGTTACAAACCCTGAATAAGCCATAATTGATTTATTTAAATTTTTCGTTCGATAGTCATTGTTTTTGGCGTTACTAGCATAGTAACACTAAAACTGTAATAATGAAATTGATACGAGAAACAAAAAAAAAATTCAAAAACAAAAGCGAAACTTTAAGCAAAGATTTTTTAAATAAATGCATAAAAGTTATAGTTTCTAGTAGGATAAGTTTCCAGCACTAGTAACTTGTAATATTTACAAGGGAAATTGGAAATAGTTTCAAGCACTAGTCGCTATAAAATAGTAAACTTTCAAAAACCTCGGACGAAATGTCAAATGAAACGGCTCGACGCGAGGATTATTAAAATCAATGTTCGAGAGTTCTAGTAACTGATAAAAGCTACCAGCACTAGTCACTACAGAATTGTAAATTTTCGAAAAACTAAACGTCGCTCGTCGCGAGAATTGATCAAATCAATGTTGGAGAGTTCTAGTGCCGTAATAGTTATCTCACTAGAAACTATGAAAAAATAAATTTTCAAAAAACGAGGACGAAATGTCAATGAAAGGTCTCGACGCAAGAATAATAAGTATTAATGTTAAAGAGCTCCAGAACTAGTAACAAGGAAAGATTAAATTGCTGTTTTGCACAAGATTTTGGAAAATTTACAATTCTGTATTTATTTGTGGTGGAAACTCTTGCCAGTAACTAGAACTCACCAACGATGATTTTAATAATCCTGTTAATGAGAGCTTAGCAATACTTAGCTCCGGAGACAAAAACGAAACGAGCAATTGCTTTGTAAGCGGAGCTATGGAATAATTGAGCATTTCAGCTTGCATATTCACCGTATTTAAAATTCGATACCTAAATTAATTCGTTACTACTATTTTTAGGCTGAGAATTATTAATTTGCGATATTTTCTTAATAGTAAAGGCTGCAAAATACCGTAAAACGGGGTGAATAAAAAAATGGAGGTGAATCGGGGCAGAAATGAGAAAAATTGTTGGAATCCAAATATCATTATGTTTTCCTCCGTTCAGGACCAAAACGTTTCTTGCTTCAAACCGTAAAAACAACTATAAATTCAACTGACATTCTGTTGCTTGACAAATTATTTAAAAAGTCTAATTAAATCATTAAATCATCGCAGAATTCATATTATCACAAGTGTTGTTTGACATATTTTTGCACGCTTTTTGCACCTCAAGTTCATCAAGACATGTCCATAAAAGTGTATGGGATCCTCTAAGATTATGGAAAATAATGTAAAACTGATTTTTTTTATCAAGGGAGTTTTACAACAAGAGTCATTCTACATTGAAGTTGATCTTAGAAGACCAGAGCTTTCAATTACCGCTGGAAATCAAGAAATAACAAACTAAAATTTTCTTGAGTCTTTTTGTCCCTGAAGTTTGGCACCAACAGCTACAAAAAACAGCTTTGAATATAAGTCTGGGCGGTAACAAAAAGGTCATTATTAGAGATAAGATAAATTAAAAAAATCTCCAAAGCAAAAAAATACTTACTGAATTGCGTTTAAAATAATGGAAATTAAAACAAGCGCATTTATAATGTTGAACAGTTTTTAAGCTTTCGAGTTTCTCAATTAATAAGGAAATGTCCCTACTCAGCCCATTTGGGGGCAAGTGTATTTTGAACAAAACTGACTTTTTTTTTTAATTTTATAACAATCCTCATTTTATAAAGTTAATTTGCAGCTCAAAAAGCTGAATTTGACAGGAATATTAAGAAAACAGTTAGAAAATTGTTCCGTTTCACCCTACTTCACGGTACTTCAAATAACCATGACAAATCATGACAGAAATTTTGTTGAAAACATAAATAGGCGCATTTAGCCCGCACTGTTTGAGGTTTGGCATTTTAGACAGTATTAATAATAAAATCATTTTCTTGGAAACAGAAGAAAATTTTAACATAAAAATTACTCCAATGTATAGAAAACAGATGCCTGCACACGTGTTTATAGTTTTTGTACACAGATTCGATGTGATATTTGATTAAATCAGTGTTCTGCTTAATAGGCGCATATAGCTCGCTCCTTCCCTAATTATACCGATAGACGAAAATTGATACACATTACGGAACCAATAAATGTATGTAGCTGTAGTATCGTGGAGTTCGGTGGGGAGACTAGAACGAAACGCGTGTTGTCCGGTTAGCCGCTTGTGTGCACGAATGCCCCTTTATGTTATAAAGTCTTGTTCACTCCGGCATTATTGTAGTGTGTATCTGTAGGTATGTTCAATGCAATGCATGTTATATGTCATAACCTCATTAATGAAAAGATACTATAAGAGAAGGTGTTAAGGTTTATTGGTTGCAATACTACAGTACAGGTATTACAAACGAGCTAATAATAAAAAAGAGACGAAATTTGACGATTGGAATTTTCGATTTTCGGTCAGTGTTATTCCAATAGAGTAAAAGACTTGTCAAACTTTAAATTTTGGAATTAAGTTCCGAAAATCAATCATTTTCACTGAGTCATGTTTTAATGCATTCTGAGCTAAAGAATCGAAGCAGTCTATTTTTTCTTCTCTATTCAAATCATAAAAACAATCATGCATGACAACGACGCTCCTGTATTTGAAACACTCTTGCAAAACATGATGCGGTAAAGAAGGACGCATTCTATCAGCTATGAACGTCTCGATGACGATAGCCTTCCTTGATGATTTTCTACCTTCTAGGATCACAACTGATATGTATAAGTTTTGAACGAACTGTGGAGGCTATCAGTTGATTTTTTTTATTTTCGCTTTGCATAGAAGAACAAATCATTACTAGGTAACCGCAATGAACTATCCAGCATGTGCTCCGACTGTTTTTCATACATTTTGTCCTGGTATTTCTTCAATTTTTCCTTCTGATACATTCATGATCGTCTATCAATAACGAACATTATACATAATGAAGCGTGGATAGCGTGGCCACGTGACGAATAGCAACGGTAGCCCTCGATGGGGCATGGTATATTTTCTTGTATCAAGTTAGTGATGATGTTCGACAAATATTCAACGGAAACCATCACCATGTGCGTATCACAGCACTTGGAGGTATACGTTTTGCAGCCTGAAATGAATCCTGATTGCTTTTCTTGAGCGATTTTCCAAACATTGAATTAAGAAAGCGAAAGTATGCCCGGCAAACATTTTTGTAGGTATATTTCTAAACATCTTTGTTATACGTTTCATTAACATTATGAAATGGTGGTATGAAACTCGAAAAAACAGCATTTACCTACCAAAGTAGAGGCAATATACATGCATCTCAGCAAACATGAAATCGCATTAAAAATGATAACTCAAGTCATTAAAAACGTTACTGTGAATCGTAGTTCCAGCTAACGCAAGTAAAATATCGTAAAAATCGTTACTCGAAGTCGTATTAAATGGTTTAAATCGGATAAGTTAAAAAGTCCGCCATGTTTGCAGATTTTGAAGACGATTTCGTTCCTTTTTTATCTCCCGCGTGGGTCAAAAGAGAGAACAGCTTTGTTGTTCTCGACCAGCAGTGCAACCAGATTACTACCATTTAATCCGACTTCGAGTAACGATTTTTACGACGGATATGATGGCTACCATCTTAAAAATGCTAAAACCACCAGCCCATAGAAAGAGTACAATGTTTGCCGTGACCGAGATTCGATCTCATGACCTCTGGCTTAGAAGACTTGAATGGTATCCTCTAGACCACGGTCGGCGGCAAATTTTCTCGGAGGATAAATTGATATTTTTTTCATAAATTATTCCTAGGCTTTAGAGACTGAATAAATGACGTGGACGACTTAAGATCAACATTTAACACCCAGTATCGAGATGGGAATCGAACCCATGCCATCAGTGGACCAGCGGTTACCGTCTTACCACGCTAACCACTCGACCACCGAATCGTGTATTCTCTGGAATAGTATAAACATACCTGAACGTACCTGAAAATTATCATATTTTCAAAGGTGATGGAAAGTAGTAGAGAAACATTAGCTATCAAAGAAAATAGAACGTAAGTCGTAGTTTTATTTTCGAGATAGCCCCAGATTTTAAATTTTTAAACCATTTGGCATCATAATTCAAATTTTGAATTTCCCGATTACGTTTGATAATTTTTGAGGATTGAAAAACTGAACTTTTGAGCGCTTCTAAGCCCCCCCTAAAATTCGATTGAGCTGAAATTTTGCACAGGTCAGTTTTTGGGCCAATTTACAAAAGCTGCGCCTTGTGAAGTTGAATAGATCAAATAGATGAATATTTAAAAAATGGCCTTATTTTGAAGTTAAGGACTCCCTGTAGGACATATTAAGTTAAAATTTAGTCAAGTTCCTTCCCCACAATGTATCAATTTAGTCATAGAGATCATAAAAATATCAATCTGTAGGATTCATCGAACGATGAAACCAAGCCGCTACCTTTGGCACTATAAATTCTTCGTCGTAAATTATCCGAGCGTAAGATGAAGTTCATCAAGCTGCAAATTGAACCGTCATCACTTGATAGGTTCCTACCTCCGAGAGCTCTAAGGCAGTGCATTCCGCACATTTCGCACAGGACGAATGGACCACCGGCTCCCTCCCGAGGCATCTCCTTTGCCCCCTCCCCCTTCTCTGTTCATTGATTCATCCCTTATATATTAACGCTCATATTAGTTCGGGCGGTCGTTTCAGGTGAACATCCGGAGGCCATGCAAACTGGGGCAGCCACGCGAGTGACCTCGCCATCCGAACGAAGGCGACACTTTGTGGTGATCCTTCTGGTGACGGCCCTGCTGACCTTCTACCGATGGCTGACGATGGGAGGCTGCAGTCAGGCTCTAGCAGCTACAGCTCTCCTAAAGGTTTCACCGGCCAGCAGCAGTGGTCGAGGGCTATCAACAGCAACATCCACGGACCACCACTTTTCGAGGTGGTGGTCAGCTTCGGCGAAAACTTCTTCTACCATCCGAGGACGACAACGACCAGCATCAGAAGCAGCCGGCCATCCGGATCAGCGATTCCAGAACCATGGCAATGGCAACGGAGGACAGCTGCGAGAGTGCTGTCCCACCAATCTTCGATGGAGCAGCAGATGATAAGCCATTGAAGCGTTTCGCCGCAGTGATAAAGGGAGGTAGAATAACACACAGCAACAAAAAAGAAAACGGTAGGTACATACAAGAACGCGAGCGAACGAGACCGAGTGAGTTTAGCGCGAAGTTCCCATCCAATTCAGCCTGCCAGGTATGGCACCTGCACGAGACACATACACACACAAATACACACACACTCTAGGTGCACAAACAATGACACAAACACACATGAAAACACAACCACACAAGCGAAAGATATAAAAAAAAAACAAGTGAGAAACACTGTAGAAGCAAGTCGTAGGATATTATTATACAAAACAAAAAAGGATTCAAGCGAAATCGAACGATACTCACTTTAACACCCCACCTGGAAAGTACATCAACAACAGATTCTCGAGAGGGGTCATCCGTACATTGCAACAATCTTTATTGTGGCTGGCAAAGTTTTCAACAGCTTTTAAATCCCAAACCTGACCACAGACATTGAAGTATGGTTATTAAACTTGGAACCAGAACATCTGAAGCGAGTTAATTTTTTTTTAATTTAATCTTTGAAACAGTGAATTTTTGTTTTAAAAAGTTGTGACAAAACTGTTAACTTAAAATTGGGATTAGTTTTCAAAATTTTGTTCTAAGTTGTAATTCAGTAGGGGAGAATGGGGATACTTGATCCCCTTTTCTTATTTTTACCATATCTTTTTGAAAATATTTAGCAACTCGTCGTTTTTGCATTTGCATTGACAGCGTGTAATTTCAAATTAATATTCTCCAAAAGTTGGAACGATACTTGAACCCGTAGATAAACTAGAAGAATTTTGGTGGAAGTAAAAAATTGCGATATTTTTGATGCTATGGAAGACTTGATCCTTTTTTGAAGGAAATTTGATCCTTCATTCCGAAGGCCTTGGTCCTTGGAAAAAATCAAACAAAATTTCAAAAAAGAATGTCAATTAACTGTTTTGGTCATGTATTTTCTCATTTCACAATTTATAAATCTCAGGAGAAGAATGTTCAAAACTTTGTCTCGACCCTAGTTAAATTGCATACTTTAAGGCGCTAATTTATGATTTTAAAAGAAAGTCAACTTTCTTAGTCCTTTTTGCCAGACAATTATTGTATTAATATCTGTTGTTGGATAAATAATCATAATTTTGTAACCAACAATGATCACGATCTATTTAAAAGAAAAAAAAATTTTGTACTCTAGGGATCAATTGAACCCATAATGAACATTGAAGAAATCTTTATCTGAAAAAAATTGAGAGTTTGCCACTGTTTTGAAAATATGGTATTATAAAGTTCATTTAACACATATTTTTGTTATAATTTCTTCATTTCAGATACATTTTAAAGTGATAAAGAAAAAACTTCAAGTCGCATTTTATGAATTTTTTCAAACATAGTTCAATCACTGAAAAAATTATTTTGTTAAAATTGTTTGAGCTTAAAGCATAGTTGTTTTGCTCCATTTGGCACCTTTTTTTAGAACATTTTATCCATGTAAGTCATTCCAGTACTAAAGGGTGACTCAGTCTAGGTCGATTTGAGCTTGATCGATTTTTGAATTTCTTTTACTCTGGGGTCGAAAAAGCTTCGTTTCGGTTCAAAAGCCATCCAAGATTTTTCCTAAAATTTTGAAGTAACGTTTACATGAGTAAATTTGTACTGTTATGTATGTATGCGAAAATTTTATATTTTGTTCTAAAAAATCAACATCGTTTTTGCTTGTTCTGTGCAACCGAAAATTTCCGCTTAGAATTTTGTCGAAAACCATAACTTCGTATCTCATAAGACAAAAAAGTTATAAGCTGTTGTTATATGTTATGACATTAAAAACAAATATATTCAGCTGACATCACTGCTGGTGCATATTGAAGTGTTGCTTGCAAAGTAGTCATGTAACACCTCACTAGGCGCCAGCAGTGATGTCAGTTGAATTGATTATTTTTCAATGCCTAAAAACATACCCTTAATCAACAGCCAACAACATTTTTGCCTAATAAGATACGAAGTTTCTACCTTTGAAAAAAAAATCAGTGGAAAATTTCTTTAAAAGATTTTTTCAATTGGCAAAAAAACAGTTCCACAGTAGAAACGAAAGTTATGTTGATTTATCAGAACAAAATCTTCAATTTTCTCATATTTCATCATATAAAAGTTCAAATTTACTCATGTCAACGTTAATAAACTTTTTTTAAAAAAAAAACCATGAATAAGTTTTGAATAAAAAAAAACATTTTAGAACCCAGGGTTCGAAAAGTTCACAAATGTCTCCTAATCGACGCAGTCTAATGTCCCACGCCAAATTGCATTACTTTGCAAACGCTGTAGAAAATCTCTCATTGGGCATTTTTGCTTGAAAATTTGACTAAAAATAGCTGAAAGCAGAGCCGAAGGAAGAACCCCTTTAGGAGGGGAGGTGTAAATTGCGACGGATTTGTTTAAAAAAAAGTCGAATGAAAAAAAAATCAAAAGAGAATTTTCAATATTTACTATTTGATTATTCCTTCTTAAGTTGGTATACATAAATAGTTATCGGTGATAATAACTTTTTGACTTTTGGTAATGCATCCTCAAATCTTTAAAATTATTTGCGTAGCTTGTATAATGAAGCCTTCAGTAACAAAATACGGAATCCGCTTTCTTCGATGGTTTAAATTTTTGGATTTGGTCAAATATTAAGTAGATTCAGCTTGTTTGACTTAGTACTGATATGTTTTTTTCAGAAAGCCTTTACATTCTTTAACTAAATAGCTTATTTTAAACTGAAATCATATACACTGAAGCTATCAAACTCTTGAACAAATTCCAAGATTTAAATCACCGATGAAAATAAATTTTCAAAAGAAAGAGAAACAGTTTAAAATTTAGCAGTTCAAATCTGATTTTTGCAAACTTGATCCAAACTTAAGATTACAATTTCAAAACATAAAACAACAATATATAATACCAAACATGGCCGTAGAAAAGGTGTTGGGGAGGGGGGAGGGTATTAACCCCCCCTCCTCTCCATGAGGGTCCAAAAAGCAAGCGAGGTATTCTACTTTGCACTCAAAGTTTAAAATTCACAATAAATAATAATAATAATAGAGTAAGGTTATTCAAGAGTAACAATCAGGATTAAAAATAATGTAAAAACCTGAAAAACCCATCCCAAGTTCGAAAGTCTGCTACAGTTTTTCAAAATTTTCTTTCTTGTTCATCGAAACTCAGGTCTAAATATTATTTTTTTTATTAAAATAAACCCATTTCAGTCGTTCTGGTTCCATAGTCCTATAACCAAAGTTTTATTTATAATTCAGTTTAGGATTCTAGAATTTCAGTTCGAATAATCATAAGAAATTAGGAATGAAAATGTTCAAATTAGGTTATGGTTTTCGAAGATCATATGCATTTTGAATATTTATAATAGTTTTCCGAATATAAAAAAAATAAGTTTTATATTCAAATTTGTAGTTCATAAATTCAATTCTTTCACAAAATTCAAACATTAAAGCCTCAAAAGGCGATGCACAATTAAAAACTCAGAATCAGGTTCATCATTTGAAATAAATTATGCTCATAAATATCTGATCTAAAATGAAGATTCGGAAATCGTATTTTATTTTTATACATTTCAGAAATCTTACAGAACTTCTGAAACAGATTCACAGTTCAATTTTTGAAATCAGGTTCCGAATTCAAGAAACCATGAACTCTTAAATTTGCTTATCAATTCAATTTCCAGATTCCAAATTTTTAATCAATTTAAGTTTATTCATACAAATTAGCTGAAAATCGCAAATATAAGTACAATTTGAGCTAATATTCTAAGTTTTGTATTATGTATAAAAACCCAAATTTTGTTTTTAAAAAATCATCCACAGGATTTCCACGATGGAATTGATCTTTAGCTTAAAACTTGCAATAAATTTTATATTTTCTCTGAACCTATATTGTATATTTTTTTTAATGTTTTATTTTTTTTTAAACACAAATTTCAAATTAAAATCATAAATTTGGATCAAATTGTAGCAAGTTATTTCATCCAACAAAAAACTATCTCCTACTTATTTTCTGAAAGTTTGATTTTTTTTCAGCAAAGGTCAGAATTTTTGAATTTGTAAAGTAGTTTGGAACATTGGCCTTGTTTAATTTGAGTACAGACTCATAAACAAATTCAAAGATTTTAACCATCGATGGAAATAAGTTCCATATTAAAATTTCATATTTGAATTCACTTACCATTTATTACTCGTAATTATCACACAAACTTATAAAAAAAAATTACTGATAAAATATATCGAAATTTCCAAAACCAATCACAAAGAAAGTTCAACCCAAGCAACCAGAAGTCACATATTCAATTGAATGAAGGCTTCGAAAGTTACATATTGGCTGACAAAGAGAATCAACTGCCCAATTCCCTTAAGTGTACGTTATGCACTCATTAATGAACTTGAAAGCTGCAAAAGTGATTAATATGTACGTTGTATGTGACTTATTTTGGCCAATTCCCATGAGTGAACGATATGTACTTATTAATGAACTTGAAAGCTGCAAAAGTGATTTATATGTACGTTGTATGGGACTTAAGTCACATAAAGGGCACAAAAGTGCCCAAAACGGGATTTACTAAGTCACATAAAGGGCACAAAAGTGCTAACACGGGATTAACTAAGTCACAAAAAGTGCATTGAGGTGCTTTCAATATCAAATCACCACTTCGAGTTTTAGTTTCAGTTTGAACAACATCTAGGCGTGGTCTAGAGGTAGCGTGTTCGATTCTCACCACGAAGGTCGGGGTTCGATTCCCAAGCCGGACAAGTTTATTTTCAATTAGGAATTTGGTAATTGAGTAAGTTAGTAGTGCGATATATGTAGGAAATGTAGAAAAGAAGCAATTGAGCAATAAGTAGAGTTTGGAATTCGATGCGTGGCATCATGGCGGCACCATGAAGAGAAAATAGTAAAAAATCAAGAGAAGGTGATATGAACCGATGCCAAGGGTGCAGTTGAGATAGAGAGAGATTTTTTGCTCATTTTACGATTTTTTGGAAGCTGAATTAAAAGGCCGCTGGAAGCTGAATAGAAAATTATTAAGACTTGTTTTAGAAATTGAAAGTATCCATAAGAACTTAAATTATGAGCTGCATAGAACGAATTTCATATCAATGATAGGGCTGAGTAAGCGTTCTTGTACCTGTTTTATGGGACTTTTGGTTGCTTGGGAAATCAATAGTATTTTTGGAAAGTCTTTTATAAAATTTTCAAAATGATGTTCCTTATTGGCTTCAAAATAATTTGTAAGGTATCTAGTTTCTAAATTTGAAATAAATATTTCCGAAACACAGAGTTTAAAAAAAAATCTGATTTTTAAAATATATGTCAAACCAAATAAGAAGTTGACCCTGATTTAGGGGAGAGTGAGGATACTTGATCCCCTTTTCTTATTTTCACCATATCTTTTTGGAAAAATTTAGCAACTCGCCGTCTTTGACATTTTTTGACAGCTTGTAACTTCAAGTTTCTATGCTCCTAAAATCAGAACGATACTTGAATCCGTTGATGAACTAGAAGCATTTTCGTGGGAGTAAAAAAATTGCGATTTTTCTGAATCTAGGGGAGATTTGATCCCCTATTGAAGGAGACTTGATCTTTTATTCAGGAAGCCCTAATCCTTGTATAAAAATCTCACAAAACCCCAAGATAGAATGTTAATTGACTATTTTGGTCATGTTTGTTCTCATTTCACAATCTATAGCGAACATTAAAAGAAAATTCTATAACTTTGTCTGAACGCTATTTACATTGCATACTTAAAGGCGCTATTTTTTATAATTAAGAGAAAATTAATTATTTTTGCTCTTTTCTTCAGACAATCGTTTGACAAATATTAGTTTTTGGATAAATATTAGTTATTTCGTAATCAGCAATCATAATGATCAATTCAGAAGAAGAATATGCCGTTTGGAAGGGGGATCAATTGTACCCAACTCTAGGGGATCAATTGTACCCATAATCAACATTTTAGAAAACTTTTTCTGAAAAAAGTTGAGAGTTTTCCATTGCTTTGAAAATATGGCATTATGAAGTTCATTTTACGCTCGAACGATTGATACATTGGAACATATATTTTTTTCATAATTTTTCCATATAAGGAACATTTTAAAGTAAAGAAAAAAGATATTCAAGTTACATTTTGTGAAATTTTTCAAACAAAGTTCAATTACTAAAACAATTATTTTGTCAAAATTTTTTAAACTACAAGCATTGTTATTTTGCTCATTTTGGCACATTTTTCTAGAACATTTGATCTTTGTAAGACATTTCACTTTCGAGATATAGCTAAGGAATCAAGTATCCCCAGGGATCAAGTATCCTCATTCTCCCCTACTGTTACGAAAAAACTAAATCGCAATTTGGAATCATAATTTTGATTAGATTTTTTTTTAAGATTACATAAATTCTGAATTGTAAAACATAGACAAACTTATCAGAAAAGTTTCTCAAAATTTAAACAGTTTGACTTTATAACTCGGTTAATCTATTCAAAAATTGAAAAAACTATCCCGAGCAGACTTTTATGGCAAAATTATACCTAATTTTGGTATCATGCCTTGAAAGTAAAATTTGATATGATTTTGCCCGAATAAAGATGGTACAACGCAAAATTTGGGTCTCACTTTCCATATAAGGATACCTCGATTAGGCCACGTGTAGGTTTCACTGAAACCTTAATGATACCTTGTTTAGCCAACGTTTCAAATTGAGTTTTGAGGGCACGATGATACCACTTTTAGGTATAATATATTGCCAAAATTTGGCATCGTTATGCTTTAAAAATTCCTTTCAAAGAGGATGACTAAACGAGGTATCAAAATACTCTCAGTGAAAACATTTTTCAGCGGAATTGTGCTATAGAAAATTAGCGCTAAATTTTGCAACCACCACTATTCGGGAACAATTGTACCGAATTTCTCTTTGAAGGCATGATCCAGCGAGTTCTTCATTTACTACGCCCTCTAGTTTGATCCTCGACTCACTCAGCACAGCAACTCTCCGACAAATTAACAGCGTCGAGAATGAGAATGGTCGCTTGCTCGATCTCTGTTTTGTTAACGACGGATCCCAATTGGCTACGATTGAACTGGCTCCTGCGCCTCTGGTTAAGCTTGTTCCTCACCACCCGGCACTGCTGCTTTCGCTTGAAATCTCTGATGTTGTGACTCCTATCAAGAAGCCGGCATCCTTTTTTCTCGATTTCAAGAACGCCGATTTTGTCGCTATTTCACAAACGCTTGACGCCATCGACTGGAATTCTGAGCTCGAATCTTCCGATCCAAACGCCGCTGCTATGAAGTTCTCCCATATCATCAACGACATCATCGATCGTCACGTACCAAAACGCTCAGCAGCCTCTGACCTACGTGCTCCCTGGGTCACGAAAGAGTTGCGACAAATGAAAGCACTCAAGAACAAAGCCCTCCGCTACTACTTGAGGCACAAGTCTCTCCACGCCAAAAACCAGTATCGCAAACTTAACGCAGCTTATAAAAAAGTAAGCACGCGTTGTTACCAGGGCTATCTTATCCGGATTCAGCGTGGTTTTAAAACTAGACCCAAATCGTTTTGGCAGTACATTAAGGACCAACGGAAAGAATCGAGCTTACCGTCCTACATGTTTTTGGAAGACAAGTCGGCGACCTCAGACCTTGATATTTGTAACCTCTTCGCTGACAAATTCCGTAGTACTTTTGATTCTGGTTCAATATCCACGGAGCAGTTGACTATGGCGGCTAGTAACGTCCCACGTCAGAGCACTTCCTTTCATCACATCGTAATCGATGACGATACCATCCTGAAGGCGACTGCTAAGCTGAAACCCAGTGTTTCTGCAGGTCCGGATGGCATTTCAGCGACTTTTCTAAAACGCTATATATCACATATGCTGACTCCTATAAAACGAATCTTCCAATCATCGCTCACGGAATCCACGTTCCCTTCCATTTGGAAAGAGGCTTACATGTTTCCGGTCTACAAAAAAGGTGACAGGAGGAACATTAACAATTATCGCGGTATTTCTGCCCTATGTGCGATCGCCAAACTGTTTGAGCTGGTTGTACTAGATCCATTTTTCTCGTATTGCAATTTTTATTTCTCTAACGAACAACATGGATTCATGCCCAAACGCTCTACGACAACAAACCTGTTGACGTTCACATCTTCCGTGCAAGACAGTTTTGCCATGGGATCTCAAACCGACGTAATCTACACCGACCTGACCGCAGCTTTCGACAAGGTAAACCACAAAATAGCCATAGCCAAACTAGATCGTATCGGTATCTGCGGCTCTTTACTGGAATGGTTCCATAGCTACCTGGTAGGACGGAAACTTATTGTACGATCAGGTGAATCATTTTCCGATCAATTCCGTGCCTCTTCTGGAGTACCTCAAGGGAGCCACCTAGGACCCATCATATTCCTGATCTACTTCAACGACGTGCTGTTGCTTCTCGATGGACCAAAACTGGCGTATGCCGACGACTTGAAATTGTTTCAATCCATCAACAGTCCTGAAGATGTCAACGTATTACAGAGCCAGTTTAACATCTTCGCCGCCTGGTGTGATGTCAATTGCCTTCCCTTGAATCGCAACAAATGTACGGTAATTTCGTTTTCACGCAGGCGGCTACCGCTATCGGCTGATTATTTTCTTGGACATGAGGCAATTGCACGAGTTGAGCATATGAAAGACCTTGGTGTGATCCTGGACGAACGGCTGGATTTAAAGATCCACACAAACTACATCGTTGATAAAGCTTCCAGATGCCTGGGTCTTTTATTCCGCATGACAAAAGACTTTAAGGATATTTATTGCCTCAAGAGTCTTTACTGCAGCTTGGTTTGATCGTCCCTCGAATATGCCTCGGCTGTTTGGTGCCCCTACTACCAAAATGGCTCGGAGCGTATCGAGGCCATCCAGAGGCGTTTTTTGCGCTTCGCTCTCCGGAACCTGAACTGGCAAGACCCGTTCCGACTCCCCAGCTACGAAAGCCGCTGCCGCCTTATCGACATCGACACGCTGCAGGCCCGCCGGACCGCAACACGGGCCTCTATTGTTGCCGATCTGCTTTCGTCTAGAATCGACTGCCCTGCACTGCTAGAAGCACTCCAACTCAGCGTGCGATCCCGTGGCTTGAGGAATCGTAATCTTCAGCTCTTTGCTCCTCTCCGACAGAATAACTACGGAGCTAATACAGCGCTAATTGGTGCAATAAGGACGTTTAACCGCTTCTCCGACCATTTTGATTTTGACGTTTCGAGGGAATTATTCCGAAGAAGAATCCTTAGTGCTTTAAGTATAGTATAGGGTAAATTCCGTGTAATTGTAGTTTGTCTTTAATTTTTAACCTATCATTTGGATCAATATGTGATCTGTTGATGAAAATAAACAAATAACAAATTACGTGATAGCAAAAAAAACTAAATTAGTAAACTATTGAATGGTTTCCTCGAACAAAATCAAAAGAACGTTTCATTGCAGGCGTTACAATGAGCGGTATATAAATATCGTCTTCTCAGTGAGTTCTCCCACACAATTCCAGAAATAAACATCGCAACGTGTTATAAATATCGGCTTGACTCATTGTTGCATAAATTGAGGCGTTTTTTGAACCATCAGTTCAAAATCTAAATGTGGTGGAAAATTCATATAAAAGGTATAATTTTACAAGCGTTTTCATTTGAATTAAAAACCTATTCTAACCAGGCTAAACGCCTTAATTAATACCAATCCAAATGCTTAATCCTAAAATTAAAAACAAAATTCTAAAATATTGCTGTATTTGGTAGCCAACGCAATGATGCAAAAAAAAGCGATACAATTTAACTTTGGAAGCTATGCTAATTATGGAACCATCGCTGAAACCCCAAATTTATGTGTTGATCTGAAATTATATCATGCTGCCTATATGTTGATCAGATGTGCCAGGAGTCCTGATTTATCAGGAGAAGTCCTGATTTTCGGAAATATTCTAAATTATAACTGAATTTAAAGTTAAATGATCAAGACATCAAACCATTCTGTAATAAAATTGTTTAACCGACGATAATCTTTGGTTCTGATGATATTAAAATGAAGTTTTTCAAGATAAACTGCAGGCCAGCAAAGATTCTGCTGGCTTACGTTGCGTAATTTGAGGCGTCTTCAGAACCTGTATATTGCCTTCTTTATGCAATTGGAGCAGAGGTACATGTTATTTCCATCAATTTAGTGGTGTCATGAAAAATCCTGTTTTTTATCGCGGTTTCCTGATTTTTGTCAAAACCACCTGGCACCTCTGTTATCAATAGATTCGCTCGCATGCAAAATCTGAGCTGAGTCAAGTAGTATTTAAAGAAGGTAGTGCCGAGAGCCATATTGGTTTTTTTTGTGATGTATTTTTTTTATTGATGATCTATCGAGAATATACATTGGTTTGACAGAAATTTCAAAGAAAAATACGTTTAAGAAATAGATGAATCCAATTTAATTTGGTTTGTGTTGTATGGCAATTTTTTGATTATGTTATAAGGTTTCATTGGAACTATCTCCTTTCAATATTTCTTGAGCTGAAGTTGAAAATAAAAATAAGATTATTTAAAAATTTTTTTTACGGAAAATAATTTGTTTTTTCTATGTAACTTTAGTTTTCTAAATAATGATACCTCAATGTTGCCAATTTCTGCAATGACATAGAAATCAACACTCGAAAATACGCGCATTATGTCGGAAACAAACAAATTAACTGTTTTAGTTCGATTTAATTTTTCATTACAGAAAACTGAATACCAAATCATGCTATCATTTTGATCTCACTTTTCTGCTATCTCATGATAAATGAAAGCTAAATGATGCCTCGTTTTGTTATCTTGGAAAAAGCAAAACCAAATAGTGCTTTCATTATGGTCTCAATGCCTTATTTAGGTATTAGTTAGGTATCATCTATCGACATATTGAAGCTTGAATAAAACCTATGTCTGCTCGGGTGTCCTTTAAAATTCTGTAAATTAATTTGAAAATTAAAACATAATATAAAGATGAGAAAGATAAGTTTATTACAATTTAAATGGATTTATTTCGATAAACCTGATTAAACCTGAACTTGATTAAAGAGTTTAGTTATTTACTCCAAGGAACAGCATTTTTATGCTTATATTTTAATGATTAATTTTAAAGATTTAAGCATCCTGAACTCGAACCTTTTTCAAATTTGAGCTATTATTTTTAATTTTAATGATGAAATCAATCATTGACAACTGATTATTTTTCAAACCTAAATTCAATATTTCGATGATGATGCATGATCTAAAAAAGTGAAATCTAACAGTTTTGTCAAATTTGGAACGATATCATTAAAAGTATTTTTGACATTTCTGCTGAAAATTTAACAAAAATGATTTTATTTAACATATTTGTTGAAACATACGAAACCATTTAATTTATGCCACAAACAATATCTAAATTTCATTTTGTTATAAAATGTTTCTAAAAATTCGTTAAAGAAATAAATGTTAAAAAATAGAAAAATTTACTAACTTTATTCGCAGAAACTCAAATTACTTGAAGTCTAGAAGAAAGTTGATAATTTAATCAAAACTTTTATTTCAAAATGTTCTATTTTGTTTTAATTTTTTTTTCAAATAAAAGCAGAACTTTCTAAAATAATTTTAACTTATTTTCAAAGGTTATTTAAAAACAAAAATTATACAAAAATTGCATATTTAGATTTAGGGCACCCAAATAAGTCAATATTACGTTATACATTTTTGCACCTCGGAAAAATGTAAATTTTGTGGCCTTGTGTAATTTATCAAAAGTTTTTTTTTAAATGTTTTGTTGAGCGTTTATAAAAACAAGAAACACAAAAAAAATTTCGTTTGAAGATCTTGGCAATGTTATATTATATTTTATTTAATGATTACTCTAAACTTTCTGATCATAATTCGCAACATAGCTCAATCATCAAAATTTCCGAAAAAAAGGAAGAAAAAAACAAAAGCCATTTCAAATAAAGTAATTATTAAAAAAAAATCCACCCTGATAGTCGGATTCAATCTTAAAAACTTAAGAACAATACACGCTCCTTTTTTTAAACTCAAAATTAAGTTGTTTTGGTTCAAAACAGCACTTTAGTAGCAGCCCTCAACTTTGAGTTCGTCAATCGCAAAAACTAAGTTTTGGCTGGCATACTCAAATCTAAGTTCGACAGCCGAGCTGCAATTTGAACTTTCTTCATGCATTTATTCGTAGCTACTCAAAATGCAGTTCGACAGCCAAACTCGCTAAGTACTTTCAGTGCAAAATACACAAAGAGAGAGGGTTCAATTTTTAGTTCGTTAGATCGATCTCAGTATTGCTCCTTCACCGAAGGAAGAATGGGATTAATTTTAATTTGCAGTTCGAACTCCGTTTTGAACCATCGCAAGGAGGAAAAATGGAACTCAACTTTAGTTCACACAATCGAACTATGTTTTGAACCTCGGTCAAAATAGCACTTCAGTGGCAGCCCTCAATTTTGAGTTTGACTGGGCAATCGCAAAACTAAGTTCTGACTGGCCTACTCAAAACTAAAATCGACAAAAGAATTCAAATTTGAACTTTTTTTATGCCCTTATTCGTAGCTACCCGAAATGCGGTTCGGCAAAAATGGCACGAATGGACTTAGTTTTGAGTTCGCAGTTCGAACTCCGTTTTGAACCATCGCAAGTAGGAAAAAGGGTTACTTAACTTTAAGTTCATATAATCAAACCATGTTTTTAACCTCGGTCAAACTTAATTTTGAGTTTAAAAAAAAGGAGCGTGTAGACGCTCCTAAATAATTTGTTGATTTTTTAACAGCGATAACCCATCAAAATAATATCACTTCAGATTAAGAAGCAAATGTTTGAACTCACATTTAGGGTTCTCAGACAGGTGTATAGTCAATCTGCATTGCAAAATTATTATAATTTTCAATTATTTACTTTGAAGTGCAGTTCCTATTCAGTCAGTTATCTCTATTTTAGGAGATTTCTTTCTCTAAAACTAATTTTAATAGATTTACGACTGAGATTTCGTGTTCAGGCAAATTCAAATTTAAGTTATGTTATTTGATTGATACTATAAAATGTCTTCAAAGTATTCTTTGTATTTTTTGTTTAATGATTCAAAAAAATATATATTACAAAATTCTTTTTAATTTTTTTTTATGTACAAATAGCGCAATTTATGGATGACTCCTCCGGATGAAAATAAAACCGTACATAGGTTAAAATAAAAACAAAAAGTGCATGTGTCCTAACCGTTCGATCGGGGTCGTTGGTGCATCTCGATGCCGAAAGGGTGTCCTAACTTTTGCATCAGTACACAATGCTGCTAGTACAGCTAGTCTTCGTAGATTCTAAGGTTTATTAAGGTACCTTTGAGGGTGGTTGGGCGAACGAAATAGAGAAAGAGAGACAGAATGGGACGTTTCCATTGCCAGGGATATACAACAGAAATATTGAAAAAAAGTGAGGAAAAACCATGGCAGAAATATCACATTCGTCGTGACTGCAAACCTTGTTTATTACGTAGAGCAGACCCTATAAACTGTAAATCGTAGAAACAATCGACTGTCGTAAATTTGCCATCCAGGTAAGGTCAATATTTAAAAACAAACAAGTTCGAGGCTTGCTCCAGACAAACAAATGCTAGATTTATGTTTGACGATAAAGCATTTTTTTGTAGATGCATTTATTGTTTTTTTTCCTTTCGATCTGAGTCTCAAATTTTGTCTTGAACTTAAATGTCACAGTAAAGTAGTTTGAATTCTTGAAAACCTACTGACACTATCATTTTTAAAGTTAAAATTTTATTTTTCGAGCTTATACATTTATACACTGATAGAGTTTGGAGAAGTTGCCGAAGCCAAATTTACGATAGTCGACATAAATCTACATCAATCCCTTATAAAAAAAATGATTCACAAAAAAACAACCCTAAACAGTATAGATGTGTCGAAATAATCCGATATTTTGCGAAAATGGAACCCAAAAATGGAAAATTGTCTCTGCAAAAGAGATTGTAACTAATCACCCTAATACGGATTACTGATGGAAGGTATGCAAGTTAGTTTTTGTCGGGCATTTGAAAGCAAGTGATGCGTTGAAGGTTGTACTCTCTGGAGCCAACAGTGAGTCGCGGTAGATAATTTGAAACAAATTCTAGAGATTTAAGTCAATCCGTTATGAATAAAAAGTAAAATGAGTATAGTAGAAAAATTGCCGAATCACAAGAAAAGAAAGGCGATAGCATAAATTTCATATAGTATCTGTGTACATTTTAAAATATAAACGAAACTCATATTTACTCCATGAAAAAAAAACCTGAAGTGAAACGGCAAATGAGCAAAAGCGATGAAACGGTGTCGATAATTTGTCATAAAATTGTTTTTTAGTCGAAAATAAAATGTTTTCATAAGCAAAGAACGAAGTTTATTTATTGTATTTTGTAGGAGTAAATCACACACTGTAAAAACACACACACCCGAAAATAATGAAAAAGTAAGCTAAACATTTATAATGATAGTTAAGTTTTCATAACCCTAGTCTAATTCAACGAAATAGATAACTAAACGATCCACTCAATGATATCAGACAAGGTGGAAAATGCAATTTGAAACGAATCGTTTAGATTCGATTTCCGATCAAAAGATTGTCTAAAACTAAATGGGACTTGTGTTAAAAAGTTGAAGAAAGACTGGTTCAGTTCATGTTTGTCAAGAGAACAAAATCAACTGGAAGAAGTAACAAAGGACATGTAACAATTCAATGGAAACCAAGTTTTCGAAGTATTAAAACAAGTTGAGGGAATGATTGAGAAAATTGAAAGCAAGCATACTTCAGCAATCATTTGACATTAAATGTCACGATGTTCAGAACGACCTTGAAGGAAAAAATAAGGAAAAAAACATTAAACAAATAATAACGAGAAACAGTGAAAGTTATTCATAAATTGAATAAGCATATAACCGTAATCTCACATGTACTTGTATATAGTTAAAACTTGTTCTATCGGATCGGCCAAGTGATTGATCATTTATTAAAAGAGCAAAGAGAACAAACAAGAGAAAAAACCCTGTAAATAAACTCATGTAATAAATTGAATCAGAACATACTGTAAGTATATATAGAATTTCAGTTGAATATAATAAAGACAAAAAGTGATAATAGTTGTTAATTTATTTTTTTCACAATCCGAAACCTCCTTAACTTTACTTAATTGAAGGTGGGCCGATTTAAAGTCTGTTAAGTACAGTATAAAAATAAGTTTCCATATCCAAGATCTTAATACGCCTCACAGATAAAAGTATCAACAAGTTTGAAAACCACTTCCATCTGTACCGTTGAGCCGTCAACACGTACGCCGGAGCATCGTATCGTTGCTGTGTACCTGCAGGAACATTTTATATTATTTATTTTATTCTTACCTGTTTTTCAATCAGCACTTTCCAGAGCTAAAATTATTTTCATTTTCTTTTATTCATATTTTTCTCTTTTCTTTCCAGCATGGGGAAGTCATCGGCCGGCTCAAGAGCCGGAAGAAAACGGATTGCCGAACCTAATTCAGGTCCATCGCCCAAAAAAGTTGAAATTTCCAATTCATTCGATGTCCTTCATAACATTGGTGATGAGGAAATATTCATATTTAATTCAGATAAGAGTACTAAGAAACCTTCTTCTTCTTATACTCTTAAAAACGAAAAGGTTCCACCAATTACGGTCACGATTCCTGACTTCTATGCCTTCGGAAAGAAATCGTCACTTCCGTCAAGGATGTGAAGATTTCTTTTCAGATCGGTCGAAGGGGAACTGCTCGTATATTGGCGGAATCTTTCAATGATTTTCAAAAAATTTTAAATTATTTGAATAATAAAAAACATCAATTTTTAACGTACGACACTAAAAGTGATCATCCTTTCAAAGTTGTACTTCGTGGTCTCACCGGCGATCAGACACCTGATGAGATCACAACTGAATTAAATTCTTTGTTAGGGTTTTCTCCGATTCAAGTAATTCAAATGAGGAAAAGAACCATCACGAATAATATCAGTAGTGTTGGTTTTGCTCCTGAGCATTATTTGATCCATTTTAAAAAGGATCAGGTGAATAATTTGCAAATTCTTGAAAACTCTTCTACCAATTTTCTACGGAATATTACACAATGTCGTCGTTGTCAAGCTTTTTGTCACGGCACTAAAAATTGTAGAAAGAATGTCAGATGCATGCTATGCGGCTCATTCAATCATGAAAAATCTTAATGCTTTTTTGGTGGTGATAAACCACATACATAATTTTCAAGTGTGCGAATTGCACAGGTAATCATTCCTCGAATTCTATTGACTGTCCCGTTAGGGCAAAAATCATTACTTCAAGGAAAACTCCCAAATTTTCCAGGAAAGTTTCTTTTCTTCCTTCTTTTTTTTCGTCTTCACACGTCAGACCGACAAACAATCTGCCTGTTCGCAGTCAACCTCGGCCTACATTGGAATCACGTCTGGGTAATGCTCGAAATGATTTTAATGTTACCTGTGCTGATTCTGCGCCACAGACTCGTTGTTTATCGTTCTCAGAGGTGGTTGAAAATGGGTTGCCCTCTTCAGGTTTAACTAATAAAAATGGGAAAACCAAGTATCAACGTTCATGCGAAGGCTTGGGAAAGTCCCCGAAATTCAAATTCAAATACCTGTTCTTCTCCTTCATTTTCTGATCCTAACAATTTTGTTGATTTGGGTGAGGTTACTGAGGAAAAATTAATATTTTTGCATCAAAATTTAATGGAAATGATGCAACTTATGTTGAAAGCAAATTCAATGTTTGAAGCCTTTCTTTAATTATGCTAACAAAATTATTATGACTTTATGATTCTCTCACGGATCCAAATAGGTGTTTAAATATTATGAATTGGAACACTAGATCTTTGCTGGCTAGCCAAGACGAGTTCTTTTCATTTTTGAAAACCCAAAACATACATATTGCTGCCATCACTGAAACTTTTTTAAAGCCAGACAATAACTTGAAAAGCAATACTTTCTTTAAAATTTTGCGAAATGATCGACTTGATCGACGCTATTGTCGTCAATAGTCGTCTTTAATTTAGATTTCTTCCTTCTTTCAATACAAAAGTCTAAGAAACAATTGGAATTGAATTAGAAACTTCTATAGAGAAAATTATATTTGTTGCCGCATACTTGCCTTTTCAATGTAGCGGTGAACATAATTTTTTTTTTGAATGGAGCTTTACAAATACTCATCAGAAATAATTCTATTTTTTTTTATTTTTGGTGACTTTAATGCAAAACACCAATCTTGGAATAATATTTCATCGAATTCTAATGGGAATATTTCATTTAATGACTTCTCTGCAGGTTATTATACTGTTGAATATCCTAATGGGCATACATGTTTTTCTTCAATTAGAAATCCCTCCACAATTGATTTGGTTCTAACGGATTTAGGCGAGCATTGTAGTCAATTAGTTACTCATGCGGACCTCGATTCAGACCACCTTCCAGTAACATTTTCTTTATCCCAAAGTCCCATTGAAAACCCTTTAAAATCAACTTTTAATTTTTGTAGATTTAAGTTTATCGGCCTAGTGGTGAAAAGAGATGTTCTTTTTAGTAGAAACATCTAAAGATTATGAATTTTTTTTTCTTCAAATATAAATTACGGTGATTAATTTTTCATAAAATCAACTTTTAACTTTCAAAAAACTGACCGGAAGCTATATAGGAATTTTATTGAACGTAATTAAGATGTAAACGTTCCACTGAATTCAATAGAAGATATTGATTTAGCTATAGAAAATTTGACAACTTCAATAGTCAATGCTAAAGCCGCTTCAAAACCTAAAGCTAAACATAAATTTAATCAACCTTTGATCGATGATGTTCTTCAGTTTTTGATACGACTGAAAAACATTCGTCGACGTCAATATCAACGTACTAGGGATCATTATTTGAAATTTATTTAATGCGATCTTCGAAAAGAGATCAAACGTCGTTTAAATTTCATTCGTAATGAAAATTTTGCAAAAGCAGTAGGGACATAAAACCCTACTCAAAGCCATTTTGGAAATTAACTAAAATTCTGAAAAAGCCCCAGAAGCCAATTCCTACTTTAAAAGATGGGGATAAACTTCTTTTAACTAACGCAGAAAAAGCTCAAAAATTAGCCCAACAATTTGAGCCTGCTCATGATTTTAATTTAAACGTTGTAAGTCCAATTGGTGCTCAAATTTCCCTTGATTTTGATGATATTTTTTCTAAGCAAAATGTATTTGAAAGATCTTATGAGACAAATATTGATGGACTTAAATTGATTTTCAAAAACTTTAAAAATATGAAAGCTCCGGGGGAAGATGGGATTTTCAATATTCTTATTAAAATGTAACCTGAAAGCACTTTAAATTTTAAAGTTAAAATCTTTAATAAATGTTTTCACTTGGCTTATTTTCCCAATAAATGGAAAAATGTCAAAGTATTGTTCCAAACAACTTCAAATCAATAAAAAATCAAAATCAACAACATTTCTTCTGCTTATTTAGATTGAAGATGGTACATAAGTTAATTGCGCGCCTTGAATAGATTGAATATTTTGTTACTGGATAATTACTCTGCGCATCATATGAATAATGAGCTCAAAAGCGACGATGACTTGCTTGAATACTGTTTTTATTTATGCCTCTAAATGTGACAGCTATTCAACCTATGGATCAGAACGTTAAACAGAACTGTAAACTAAAATATCGTCAAAATCTCTGGGCTGCATTTTATGACTCGTGAAACCGATATACAAGGTCAGAGCTTGAAGAACATTTCGTTGAAGGACGCGTGCTTTTGGATGCACGATGCTTGGGATGAAATGCAACGTTAGACTGAGTCGATTTGGGGTCATTTTTGAATTTCTCAAACCCTGGGGTCTTAAAAGCTTCGTTTTGGTCCAAAACTGATCCATGATTTTTTGCAGAATTTTTAAGTAAATTTGAACTTTTAGGTTTGTATGGGAAAATTGAAGATTTTGTACTGAAAAATCAACATCATTTTTGTTTCTTCTGTTGAACCGAGTATGCTAATGGTTTTTGTGCCAATTTATAAATTTCTTACAGGATATTTTCCGCTGAACAACTTTGTCGAATATCATAACTTCGTATCTTTTTAGACAAAAAAGTTATTAGCTCTTTAACAGGTGTATGTCTTTTTGGATTGATAAACCATGAATTCAATTGACATCACTGCTGAGTGCCTACACACTATTAATTTTTTGGTGTAAATTTATGTCAAAAACGATGCACAAAAAAGAAGCATCACTTTTGACATAAAATTACACTGGAAAGTACAGAAACGCTTGAAGACATAAAATTTCCGGCTATAATTGAATAGCACATTCGACATAATATTACATCATCAATTATGTAAATTTACGTCAAGTAGGACGCACAAAAGCGTAGCATCGTTTTTGACATAAATTTAGATCATTTATGATATAATATTGCATCGTACATACTACTATGTGAATAGTTCTACTGAATCAAAGCAATTGAAAAAATCCTTTTAATTTAACCACAGTATAAGAAAAGTTCAGATATCAGCATTTCGATAGCAACTATCTTCTTCAGTGAGCGTTTTAGATTGAAAATGCTCACTGATAAAAATATTAAGTTGCCAAAAGTTGGTATCGAAATACCGGTATCTGAACTTAGCTTATAACGTTGTTGAATTAAAAAAAAAAATCGATTGCTTTGATTCGTTTATATTTTTAGTCATAGGAGCTTTCGGAGACATCATATCTCGAGTATCCCCAATGGGGAATCTGCGAGTCGTTTACAATCAAAATTGTGTACCCTACGTCTAACGTTAAGAAAGTACTCTGTAGAGGATATAGATGAAAAAGAAGAAGAAAAGAAATTAAAAAAGAACTGAGCATCCACATGCATGCAAAACAGAAAAAGTTCTGAACGGAAAATCTTCTCTTTATCCAGAGAGTAAAAACTCATCGATTTGGCTCCGCCCATTTCTCTGAAGCTCGGGTATTTGACGCTATAAAAAGAGCGTACCCAGCGCAGTTGGGCTCATTCGTTTAACTAATCTCAAAGTGAAAGCATCGCTTCCTGCAATATTCACCAAGAAGATGGTTCCTCCAAAATCCTCCAAGATGACGGTCCATCCATTCTCTAAGAAGAAGGCAACCAATGTAGAAAAAATTAGTCATGTTTGGTTCAGCAGTTTTCACTGCTGCCAACAATTTAAGAGTTAATCTTGAAGTTCATTTCAGAATAATCGTAAAATTACGACATACTCCAATTTGATTCATTTTAGTTATTTTTTTTGCTGATGTTTATTCAAGATCAGTTAGGCTTACTGTTAGTGTTAACAGTCTTTGTGGAGATAGTTTCCGGATAAGAAATAAAATCAATAATCAAACATCTGAGATGGATTGCCAAGTGCAAGATTTTCAAGTTTATTTTTTTTCTTGTCACAGTGAAATAAAGTTATTGGTAAATGTCCCAAATAACTGTTGTTGAGATACACGTACGGGACCCATCTATGGCATGATAAAACTAAAAAACTAGAATTGTTACACCTATCATTCAACAAATTTGCGAAGTAAGTACAGCCACTTCTGAAAAACGTTATAATTGATTAAACTATATCTACTGCTGCCAATTTTCAACATGCTCTGCACTATATCTGATCATCATTCTTGAATCAAAAATATAATTTAACGATATTGTATGTTTGCAATACAAAACAAGTTAACTTATGCCTGCTTGAGGCTATATGGTCATTATTCTTCTAAGATGAACCAGATAGGACCTCCATCTAATATGCCCTATAAGTATTTTACCAGAACCATGTTTTGCTCGGCTACGGCTTTTTTTGATGCAACAACGAAATATTAATAGCGCCGAGCCGCAGAGAATCGTCGGGACTGTGTCCGGGTTCCTCGAACGAGGTTAGGCGTCTCGGGCTCACCTGTGCTTCTCAATCCTTTTAATTGACCTGTTTCTATTAACTTGCATCCTTCAGCCGGTTGATGTTGCTTCTTGTAACCCCCGCTTCTTTGATAATCTCTGTTGCTTCCGTACAATCTTGGAACGGTTCCCATTTTCCGACAACAATTCATCCACGCATTCACTATCAAATAGTTAAAATACCTAGTTTAAATAAAAAATAAATTCACTTTTAATTTGAAAATAGACTAATCCTCACTGATGCAGTACTTTAAAAAAATATAATAACAATATTTAAATGAATTTTATCAATGTTTATGTTTACGTTTTTTTTTTTGCAACAACATTGGCCCATCTCATCGTTTTCGAATACAACAACAAATTAACAGGGCTTATCGATAAAAAGGTAAATTTGAAATTGCAGAAATAAGAATCAACTTAATTTGAAATATCGGTCAATTAATAGAAATGAATAAATCGAAGTTCCTGAAAAAATAAGGTATCAAAAAAATTTCAAAACAGTATTTTTTCTTTCCCTTTTTGAACCTTCAAGATCCAATTTTTACTGTTTTAGGCCGATGACATTATGAATGCGATGCAATGCGAATCGTTGAATGCGATAAACCACATTTGATGAAAATGTATGTGAATCGCTTGAACCTGACATGCCGATGACATAGGCCGATGACATAGTGAATACGATGCGATGCGATGCGGTGAATGCGATTCAATGCGGTGAACCACATTTGATGAAAATGTATGTGAATCGCTTAAACCTGACATACTCAACGCGGCGAAGGAGATGTCAATTTGTTCCGCCGCTCGAGTTCGCATTGACCGCGTTCGCCAGTTAGCATCGCATCGCTCTCACTACACACTCATCTGGCGCAACCCCTTATAATGTAGTTTTGACCCGTTATCGGAAAAGACTGGGTTAACTCCTTTTTCATGTAAAGGCCTTGTACCCTTTATAGTGTACACAGCTTGTACGTCAAACAGAGGTGAAAATTAGTAATGTAAACATGTAAAATCTACACATTATTTTGGAAGCCCGCTCTGCATGGCGATGTCAGCCCTTTGATGTTAGCCCTTTAAAGTGTCAGAAGGATGGAAAGAAAATAATAAAAATAAAACTGATTTTGAATTTCTTTATTCATGCTGGTCATTTATTTATTTTCATGCTGGTGTTATAAAATATAAGTTTTAGCGATTCCATTTCAACAACTCACATTTAAACTCAAACACAACTTTTAAACTTATTGCTTAATCCACATACAAACCGTATATACCATCACTCTCGGATAGAATGAAGTTAGAAGACTACCCTTTATTTAGTAAGCCAGCTTTTCTAAATAATGTGTAAAATTGACTCGATGAAAAGACACTTTTTTTGACAGATCTCGGCTGTTCGCAATAATGGGTCAATTTTACAAGTTTAAGGTGTTGCGCCAAATGAGTGTGTATAACATCAGCCTTTTGGTTATAGGTCCTGATAATTTGTTGTGATACTGAAGGCGAAATGGTCCGATTATCAAACGTAAACAAAAATCAAAAACGCAGGTTCGCCTTGGAAGAAAAGTTAAGTGAAAATGTCATTATTTTCATCCGATTTTGATCCAGTTAGAGATTTCATTCAAGTCGGATACACTGGACTCGGACATAAAGCAGCAAATTTCGAGAATAGGCTGGCGCTGGACCCGCCCCACAGGAACAAACAAACAGCTTGAAGTTTGTCGTGAAGAAACAAAATAAGAAACCTCTGAGATTGAGAAAAGGATCAGGAATCGTAGAAATCAGGAATGATGGGCACCGGGCCGAGATTCAGGGCTTCATCCAGGAACAGGTCGGAGGACATCCCGAAGTTCTAGAAGTATGAGATGGATTTCTAACAACGCAAGAGCACTTTAAAAGTGTTGCAGTTTAGATTTAGGCTTTCTAGAAGATGTTCTGTTAATTATGCTCTTATACAGAACAAAATTGTGATTATTATTGAAATTATAATTTTTGAACGGATGCCGAAATTGACGAAAACTTGTTGTTTTGCTAAGAAATTTGAAGGTCGTATTAACATGGTAGAAAAAAATACTAACCATAATTTAACCAATCATTAAGGAACAATCGTTTAAAAAACCTTAAAGTTTGACTTTCATTCACAAAAATTATTCTAATGTTTTTTTTTATGAGAAAAAGTAATTCCACTTATGTATGTAGCTACAGATATGTCTAGAACACGGTTTCCTAAATGCCTTGATAATCTCAACAAATTATCTCAAAATTATAAAGTTTGCTATCTCCTAACACGTTACATTTTAAATTTTTCATGATATTGATGCATACTGGTTACATAAAAAAAATTCGAAGAAAAGCAATAGTATGAAACAAACTAATTTTATTAAAGAAGAAGTCCTGTCGGGTCTTCTGGGCATAAATAATCTACGATAGTTTTAGAAAAATATTCAAGAGCCAATTTCTTTAGTCGAATTTAATTTTATGTTCTGGGTTATAAGGGATAAATCTTCCGCGAGGATGAAAATCCCGGAAAAACGAAAACAACAACATGTTCTGAGTTATGACTGACCCTCTACAGACGTGGAAAAAAATGATGGAATAATTGACTTAGAGATTGTGATTTATTTCCAATTGCTCAATAATCGGAATAATTATCAGTCTTACCTGTGCAGCTAAATGGAGTCGATGAGATTCGGAGACGCATAACCAATTTCCATTGAAAGCTCATTTCTAAGGGCGTCAAATTATATTGGTTGAACCGGCTGTGCATTTTTTTTCCTGGAGTATCCTTTTCCGAAAGTTTGTTTGACGCAATGAATGTTGTTGAAAAAAAATAATTTTTGTTAACAAATTTTCACTTCATCTGAATTTACTTTGCTCGATGTTACTTTTTTCGGAAGAAGCAGTAGTTTCCAAAAATTTGCATCAGTATTCCGAGGGCACTACATTTTGGATTTTTTTTTATAATTGGTGAGATCTACACTTTAAAAAATATTTTCAAATGTTCTTGCTCGCATATTTAACTGCATATTATCGAAAGAAGTTGCAAACTGAATCAGAATTTAACTAAACTGATCTTGCGTTGTTTACCGTTAAACTGTGTTCCAAACTGTGTTTCAACAGCGACCGGGCAGGATGGAGTAACCTTATCATCATGATCATTCTTGGTACGCTTCTTTTGGTAAACTTTCTAGAAAGGAACTGTGGCAAGGTGAAATTTTCTGCTGGGTTGCAGCTGCTACAAAAGAGGGAATCTGATGTCAATTGATGTGAAACTATGAAGTCAAACTTTAACCACAATATATTTACCTTACTACCTACAGCTGTTATCCACGTTATTAAGATCGCAAGAGGGAATCGCCTTTTTCACTCGAAAGAACACTTTCTGGCTTAAATTTCCCGTGACAATACGCACCGAAATGCACGGAATGCACTTGCTTTCATTTGTTTTGTTTCTGTTTCTTCGCAGGTTTGGCAAATTGTAACTTCGCACATAATTTTACATCTTCTTAAATTTAAATTTAGGTCCCTTTTATAAGTTTATATTCAATGTGATTGAAAATTACATCTTTAATGAATTAGATCATGATACAGTTAAGTCTTTCAAAAATTATGGCCCATAAGCTTGGGTGTTTGATAAGTTTAGATTGAAAATGATGTGAAATTAAATCAATTCCCAATTAGGTCGAAACATAATTAGGTCTTCAAGCGTTTCTGTCTCGAGTAATTTTAGAAATTTTTTGGTGTGTAGCGAAGAATTGCAAGACCACTTTTCATGCCATACTTCGTGGGGCACAAGCAGGGGTGTCAATTGAATTCATGGTTTATCAATCCAAAAATACATACACCTAACGGCTTATAACTTTTTTGTCTAAAAAGATACGAAGTTATGATATTCGACAAAGTTGTTCAGCGGAAAATTTCCTGTAAGAAATTTATAAATTGGCACAAAAACCATTAGCAGGCTTGGTTCCACAGAAGAAACAAAAATGATGTTGATTTTTCAGTACAAAATATTCAATTTTCCCATACAAGTCTAAAAGTTCAAATTTACTCATGTAAACGTTACTTAAAAAATCTGCAAAAAAGCATGGATGAGTTTTGGACCAAAACGAAGCTTTTAAGACCCCAGGGTTTGAGAAATTCAAAAATGACCCCAAATCGACTCAGTCTAGTGCAACGTACGGTAATTAAAATCGTGGAAAAAATTGGAGCAATTTTCGAAGAAAAACCTGTGCACGAAGACGACACAGTAAACGAAAATTACCGAGTTCGGTAATTTTTTTACCGAAATCCTAACATGTGTGAAACGTTAAACTGTTCGGCATTTTTTTCGGTAAAAAATAAACGAATATTGGTGAATGAAGAATTTACCGATTTACTGGTGTTCGTTTATTTTTTACCGAAAAAATTACCGAACAGTTTAACGATTTACACATGGTAGGATTTCGGTAAAAAATTACCGAACTCGGTAATTTTCGTTTACTGTGTAAGTTCGCTTAGCTAATTGGTGAATGAAAAATGTAGCGCTGATACAATTTTGCCACATGACATGGAGGAGAGATATGCTAGCAAAGCGTTAACGGATTAAGGAGTTTTGAGTATGACGTTGGATGATCAGTCAGGAATGGACGAGAACCTCGAAACATTGGGGTTATTGAACCTTTCGGAACTAATATTAGACTCAGAATCAGCAGCATCGACCCCAAATGATTCGTGAAATTCTCCAAAAATAATAAATGACATTGAAGCTGTACGGATGCTTGACAACATAGTTGATTGGGCTGATGCTTCCGATCTCTCGATAATAACGTCATCCTTTTGCGACGTATTAGGGAAATTGCTTTGAAGAAAGCTCAATGAACAAAAACACAAGCTTGTAAATCATATCAATGTTTTGATGTATCATAAAGGTGCTATATACATTTAGGGGTGAAAAATACTATTAAAAAATTGAAAATCATATTCCAACATATGGAAACAAGATTTAAACTGTGAATCATTCATTAGCATGTTGATGCATTTCAGCCCAGACTAGTCACGGATTTTAAAATATATGTTTAAAAAAATTAAATGTTTGTCCGTAAAATATTTATGGATAAACATCATAAAACAAATGTATCAACAAAACAAATGAGTACAGGACTAGCACAACTCAGTGAAGAAACTGGTCACCTATTTAATTTTGAAAAAAAAACAAATATATTAGAAGAGTAGCAGGCTATAATGCTAGAATAACTGCTGAGACTTTTTACATTAAAATTAAAGGTGATGATGATGTAGTAAATAGACAAAGGGACTCGTGTAACTTTAAAACATCTTACGACCCTGTAATCTCGAAATTGAAACAGACACTGACAAACAAATGTAAACGCAACACAAAATAAACTGACCGAAAACAAATAAGAATAGACGGAGGCCAGTAAATTGTAAGATTTTTAAAATTGTTAGCAAAGTTAAAATTTATCGTTTAAAATATAATTTTAGTGTCCACTGAAGAGGAGCGAATCAGATCATCAGATTTTGTGTAAGGGGCCGGAATAAGGGGTCGTCCATATTAACTGTTTACTGTAACAGCGATATTGACATTATTATCTATACATTGGATTGAGTTGCAAATTGGAACATGGGAGATTTGAGGAACGGGCAATGGATTGAAGGTATTAAGTTTTGTGAAAAAGGCCGTCTAATGAGGTCGTCCATACAACACAAGTACACCCAAAATTCAGCCTCTGTGCCAATGGCGTGTAGTCAATTTCATAGCATCATTGGTACAAGAAGATAACGCGACCGGCACTGATTCGATTTGCGCCCACCGGCATTAACCTCCCAGCGCAACCGAATTGCGTATGTCTGAATGAAACAAAATAAAAACGTTTTCGCGTCCCTCCCCATCGCATCACAAGCCGAAGAAGGATGGAAATAAATACCGGCCAACACCAGGCAGCCAGCGAACCGAGCACTGTGCGTGTGAATGTAGCAAAAGCAACAACAAAAACATCCTTCTAATTCAATTAACCGGCAAACACGGCTAAGCTGTGCGTGTGTATGTAGCAAAAGCAACAACAAAAACATTCCTTCAATTCACAGGCAAACAACACCGGCCAAGCTGCCCGGCTTTAGCAGCTGTGTATATGTAGCGTGTGTATGTAATAGCAGGCAGTAAGCAAAGCACAGTTCTCATTCAATGGGTTTCCCGTTCCTTCACTCCCGTTCCCTTTCCCGTTTCCATCTTAAGGCAAAGGAATGCATTGAAAGGAGGCCAAACGCCGGGAAGCCGCTGTTGTACGTTTTTTGTGATTGATCGGTAACAGAAAGCCTATGACAAATATACCTCTTCCTGCATGAAGCTCGAATAGTACACTGGTTAGAATGTCGGACTGGCAAGACGATACAATTGGTGATGTGAGTTCGATTCTCACTACAGCGCTGTGGTTTTAATTTTTATTTCCTTATTTCTGGGATGAATTATCCAATAGGAAGGAAATCCCATAAAATGTTTTTCTTGTTTCGCTTGAATGTAGTGGTCATCATTTTGGTTGGGAGCCGAGTCCTTATGCCAGTTACGGTTTTTCAAACATACCGTCTTCGGCACAGTGCACATTTCAGAGCATTATCGGCACAGAGATTTGCTAAAAAGGCATTGGATTTTTGCAACCTCTTCTATGGGTGTACGGTTTTAGTGATATTGACGATATTTTACACTGGATTGAGATTAAAATTTCAACATGAGTATATTGAGAGATAGACTTTTGACTTCAGGTATCAGATTTTTATAAGGGGTTGACAAAAGGGGTCGTCAATATTAATTGTTCACTGTTTTTGTGATATTTACGTTATTATACATTGCATTGACATGAAAATTGGCACACGGGAGTTATTAGAACGAGCAATTGATTCCAATCATATAATTTCAAGGCATGGAATCGTCCATATTACCTAATCACTGTTTTAGCTATATTGACGTTATTATACACTGGATTAAAGTGGAAATTGGTACACGAGAGTTTATAGGAACAAACAATTGATTCCAATTATGCAATTTCGGGTCATGGGTTGGAAAAAGGGGTCGTCCATATTACCTAATCACTGTATTTGCGATTTTGACGTTATAAGTCAATGTATATGGATGAAAATTGGCACAGGAAAGCTTTCAGGGACGGATAATCAATCTCAGGTATCAAATTTGGTGTAAAGGGTCTGCAAAAGGGGTCATCCTTATTACTTCATCATTTGTTCATTTTTTTTTCGATATATACCGGATTAAGATGAAGAATCGGCACACGGGAGTTTTTAGAAACGAACAATTGATTCCGATTATACAACTTCGGGGCAGGGGCGTCCATATTATCTGTTCACTATTTTTGCGATAATGACGTTATAATAAATTGGATTTAGATGAAAATTGGTACACGGAAGTTTTCAGGGACGGATAATCGAATTTAGTTATCAAATTTGCACATGAGTACGGAGAAAAAAGACGATAGTTGTTCCAATTATTTCAGCTTGTTATACCAATAATCAAAATACAGTTGATTTTTTCGCATTCAACTGCTTTTATAATATATTTAACTACAAACTTCTAATTGTCCTTACGCAATCAACTATCAATATAATGCATTCAACTGTATGATTTATTTCATGAATTCAACTATAAATACAATAGATTCAACTACAAACTGCTGATTGACCTTATGCAATCAACTATGAATTTAATAGATTCAATTGTAATGGTATAATTGATTCAACTGTAGATATGATAGGTTCAACTACAATTGTATGATTGATTTTAGGCATTCAACTATAAATATAATAGATTCAACGGTACACGGAAAATAAAACGTAAAATTAAAACAATTTTTTTTGGCAGGTCATTTCAATTATAAAAGTGTATTTAACTTAATTACAACTACGAAAAATCCAAATATTTATACGGCTGATTTTTTCAAATTAGGTGGATTTTATCCTGCATTTAAGTTTTCTAACTTGAGAGTGTAGAAAATACTGGCACGCAGAAGAAGAAGAGTGTGCCCTCACAAAAAAAAAATCGCTGCAAATTTCTAAAAAACAATTTTGATCGTATATCGTGATACTAGCGTGCGGGAACAAGTTATCCGAGGCCGTCTCAACTGTGTCCATAAGCGAATCCGACCAGAGGAACGTTATCCCGGTGTGTGTTCCGCTCTCCGGCTGCCCGTTTCGATACCCAGGTACCCAAAATCGAGATGAAACCATACAAGAAAATAGGCCACAGCAAACGGCCGGTGCCACTAATGGAAAAGAAAACGTTGGTTCTACTCGGGGTAAGACTGCAGAGGTCACCTGCTTCCTTATTATTCCCAGCAAGAAAAGGCCTCATCGAGATTTTTTCTGTTACCTGGAGTAAACGAAATGCGGCTCGTCGAACATCGGAAAGTATTACTTGCCTACTCATCAAAAAAAGCGACGGGTAATCTTTGAAAATTTACAAATTTTGTTTGTTTTGTGCTGGTTAGGAGGAGGATTTCAAAAATGATGATCGAATCACTTTTTCTTTTTTTTTTAATTTCAGATGCCGGAACACGAAATTTTGCCACTGGGATCGATTGACAGCAGACCACATCGAACGGCCTATACGGTCCCCCCGTGAAAAGAGCCGCTGTCCGTCGAACGGCAGGAAATGTAGGATGCCCGTTTGCCGCTTATGCCCAAAAAAAATTCGCAGGTAAAATTTACAAGCTTTGTGTTTTCTAAGTTATTGCAATTTACTTTTTTCCCTGGCAGCTTTCTTTCGTGGACTTTCCGGCTGGGCAGTGTTCAGCAGCAGCAGGATAAGTGGATCGAAGTGTAATTGTTTTCCTGTTCGGAGGCTGAACGAGCCAAAAATAAAATCAGAATTTAGTATACTTTTTGTAGTATATAAGAGCAAGTTCACTGGTTGAGATGGAGTTGGAAATTTCGAAGGTTTACAACACATCACAACACATTTGCCGTACACCGGTGTTGGGAAAATCTGATATTCGAACAGTTTCGCGCTGCAAAATTTGTATCGTATAACACTTTTTGGCTGAGGGTGATAGAAAAACACGATATTTTGCAACACCGAACCGAGTGATAGAGTCGGCGTTGCAATACAGTATTCGTGCATGAAACGCTTAGGTGCTGCCATCTATCTTAAGCTCAAAACCCCAGTTGAGGGGAAAATAAAGGAAATTGAGCAATTTCAGGATTTAAACATAAAGTGATATTTTCTTTTTTTTTAATCTTTTATCACTTAAATTGATACGAATTGCAATGAAGTTAATCAACTCTTTAAAACTTACAGCCAATTTTTTTCATGCCCTTGCCAATCGAATACATTTTGAGGCGCAGAGATGCCAGATAGCTGGGTGAATAAATAAAATCTGTTTGTATGTTTTGTTTGAGCGGTTTTCGGGAGTAGGAAATTGTTTCGCTTTTTTATTTGAAAAAAATATTCCGTCGGAATGTCCGGTAACAAGTTCGGAACGCCGTCTTTAATGGATCCATCATCTTTAGAAAACGGAACCCTCGCTGTTGATTCGACAAGTGTCAATCATATCAAACGTAAGGCGTCGTATCGGGAGTAAAATTCAGCTTGTGTCTGAAATATCTATACTTTTTATTTGTCACTTACTTAATAATCACTTTGAAAATGAAAGTTTTAGAAAGAGTTCAAAAACTTTATCAACTCGTGTAATCAAATGCCCTCCAATACAAAACTCCTAATTCTGCAGAATACAGTTTAATATTGGGATGCATTATAACTTAAACAATACTTATTCATACATCTAAATTATAAAATTTTAATATTGGCACTACTGTTTCAAGTTAATGATCAAGTAAAATGATTTCAAACGGTGAATTCAAAATACAAAAAGTTAGTAAAATTACTGAAAAGCAAATTCTCTTGGCATCGCTGGTTGCTTTCAATTTTATACCTTCGTATTCTATCTCACCGGTGGACGGCCAACCTTTTTGGTCTATATTTCACGATAGAAAAATTCCCATCTGTGCTACAGACGTCAAAATTCCTACCACTTTTTCCCAACACCATTGGACTTGCTCTAAGTGTTAAATCAAATAAATACAAAAATGAAAAGTAAATGGAGTAAAAGCTAGAACCGACTAGAAAGCAACAATAAACATGATGACCTCTAAAATAAACATTTGTTGAATCTAAAGTATCTATAGTTGATCTCATAAATTCAATCATAGACATATAACTGAACCTATTATATTTACATTTAAATCAACTATACCAGTAAAGTTCAATTTATTGTATTTATTGTTGAATGCACAACAACAATCAAACAATAATAGTGGAATCTATTATATTTATAGTTGAGTGCATAAAATCAACCATAGGACTGAAGTTGAATCTATTATATGTATCGTTGAATGCACAATATCATACAATTGAAAGTTTAATATTTATAGTTAGCCGAGAATTAATCAGAAATATGATTAAATGTAAGTGGAAAATTGTTTAGAATACTATACTTTTTTCTCCGTGAGTGTTTTGGAGGATAGACATTTGATTCCAGGTATCAGATTTTGTGTAAGGGGTCGTCCATATTAAATGTTCAATGCATTTGCGATACTGACGTTACTGTTCATTGCATTGCCACCCTGGAAGTTTAAGCGATGTTGAATTGATTTAAGGTATCAAATTTGGTGTAAAGGGTCTGGGTTGTCCATATTTACTGTTTATGGTTTTAAGATATAGATGTTTTGAGGTAAGACGAATCGATCCGTATTGTGGAATTATGAGTTAGAAGTCAATGCAATGGGTAGGGTAGAGGACCCTAAGACAACGGCTTAAGGAAGCTTTTTTCATTATTTCAATAGAATTGCCTTCTACGTTGTTTTAAAACTGATGTTTAGTAATTGAACTATATTTCTAATATTGTTTTATGAAACTATGAAGGAAATTGATCAATCCATTACGTACTTTTTAGTCAATTTATGATTTATTTTCCTCATTCAAGTTCCTTCATTGTCGTACCAGGTTCCTAATTCCGTCGTACAAGGAGACCGAAGTTGTCTCAATTTATTCCACCCTCTTCAGAAATACATTTAAAATTTTGCGGTTGCGGTTCATGCATTTGGCATTAGCTTACATCGAACAGATCAACCGCACAGGATAACAGCAGTAGTTCTTTCAAGTAACCAGTCGCAATAAGCCATTAAACTAGGATAGCTTTATTGTAAACAGGTCTACCATTGCTTGGCTAATGCATCTGTAGGCAGCAAAATATTATACCTTCTATTCAATTATACTGAAATTGTCTCAAACTATTCCTCCCTCATGAGAAATAGATTGGAAATTTTGCGGTTGCGGTTCATGGAAATGCTATTATTTACTTCGCGCGGATCAACCGTGCAGGATAACGGCAAAGTTCGAATGAGCTCTAAGTCGCAATAAAATGGTCTTGCCAAGAAATCTCAAGGCAGCGTTATTGTAGCTAGGTACCATTGCTTGGCTAAGGCAATTGCAGACAGCACAATATTAGACCTTACAAATTGAATCCACCCTGCAAATGTATTTTCTACCAACACACTCTCCAACGGACAGGGCTGCCATGATCCAGGATTTGTCTGTAAGATAAAATTTCATAACATTTATACAGACATTTAACACAAATTACAATGCACAAATTTACACAAAAACTACCCATTTTTAAAGAACATCAACATTTTTAATAGAACTAAATGTTTTTCTACGTAATGAGACTGAATAGTAAGACATTTGAGGAGAGGCAGAATCACATTTGCGTTTTGTCAACATGTGTATTCTTATACATGTGGGAACCCTGGCGAAGGATATCGAAACAAAGAAACGCCACGTTGATGCGTGTAATGCGCATTAGACTGGTTCAGCTCATCTATTCGAGTTTTTTTTACGAGCGATAAAACTTTTCGACTTTTTCATTCAAACTGTAATATGTCAAAAATGACAAAACATCTTTTGTTGAAAATTCACTGAGAATTTATAAAATCTGAAGCAAACATGAGTCAAGATTTAAAACTTATATGGTAGGAATCAGCATAAAAAAGGGGTTCGATTTTGTTTTATTTTGAACGACTTTATGTACAAAAAATCATATCTTCCGATTTTTTTTATCCAAACTTGTATTGCGATCCAAACCAGAGACTCGTGAACTCTTATTTCAAAGTTTAAATTATTCATTCATCTAAATTCTCTTGTCATTTTGAACTTCAACGGGAGTTTTTAGCATCAATTTTCCATGCATCGTCAAAATTCAATAGAAATCGAGGTTATCGGTCCAGGAATTGATTTTTTTTTCCTCAAGTAGTTATTGATTCCCATTTAGAGAATTTCTGAAAACTGGAGAAGTTTAAGTTTTAGTTTACAAGGATCTCTCAGTGAACATTCTGTAGAACAAAGCGTTTGGTCGTATGTAAGATATTGCTGTTTGAATGAAAGAAGTTGGAAAAGTCTAATTTTTATATAGTTGATGTATCTAATGTTTCAAATACTTAAGAGAGGTTTAGTGTCATCAGATAATCGAACCAAAAATAATCAAATCTTAAAATAAAAAATTATGAAGAAACAATGTCATTGGAGTTGAACGTTAGAAATGTGTAAAATTGGAGATATTCTTGCGTGCACTCAAACGTCTATTAAATTATGCACGGTACTGGTAGTAAATAATTTGTTAAACACCAACCACTTAGCTAAAAAAGCCGTCAATTCTATGTTCATTTAAAACCATGCATTATAAGCAATGCTGAATACATTCAAGTAATTTATCAATATAAAAAGACTTTTTGCACTTATTTCCCAGCGCATCTAGTTCCTAGCTTCAAAATTACTTTATTGTGTTGTGATTACTTAGAAATGAATTATGTTCATTCTCTATTAGTCCGACTGTGGTCAGCAAAAAATAGTAAAAATGAACCGGTCTAATTCCAATTCTTGCAAAACGGTTTCCTATTCCTGTCGCAAAATTACGACGAATTATGGGTGCCGAGCAATTCGATTTCAATCAAAAATTGACAAATTTATATAGTTCAGATTGGTTTGAAATAATTTTTCTAATTTTATTTCAACACTTTTCTGTTGAATTTGATGATTTTGATTGTTATATGCATTAACAGGAAGCGTTAAAACAAAGAAACACGATGGGGGGATCACTAAGTTCGTCTTTCAATATGGCGGGGTGTGCCAATAATTATTTTCACTTCGAGATTTCAAAATCAAATATCTTAAAAAATAGTTTTAAAAGTGACAAATTTGTGATAGAAAATAAATTTCCAGGCGTAAGTTTATCATGTGAAGTAGTCTATTAAAGTGGAAAGTGATTTTTCGGGTCTAAAACATGCATTCATGAATTAAGACGAATAAGAGGAATACGACGGAGGAGGGTACACCTACCCTATATAATTTTGGATAGTCATGTAACGAAAAAGCGTTATTTTCATGAACCAGCATCAGTTTTCGTGACATTTTTGTGGAAAATCAATGGTAAACATACGAATTGAAGAACGGGTTTTGGAAAGAAACAGATACGTTGTGATTGTGATGGTTTTCAATCTTTTAAATAAGAATGCTCTTACTGAAAAGTTATTGTTTATTCAATGTAAGGAATATCATACTTTACTTTAAAACATAATCTTATTTTATCACATTTTCATAATTGCTTGCGAAACGAAGTTCGTACGGGGTCAGTTATAGTATTAAAATAAAATGAATGAGTGTTGTGGTACACAAATGTTGCAATCTAACCATGGTGTTGTACTTATTTGTATCCATTACAATGAATTTTCTAAGGAAAAAGATAAAGTTCGAATTTTGATAAGCTCAACATTCACTATGTACTTTCTTCAAAACTAGCGTAAAGGAATATTGTGTAGGATTTTAATAGTCCTTATTTCTCTATTCATATTCCAAAAACGTTATAACAATTTATAAAATGGTTAGTTTTGAGATTTTTCTCATTAAAGTATTTAAAAAAACAAACCCATATGCAAAATCAGGAACAAATAGTGGAATATTGAGTACGCGGATACATGTTTCCTCATATGTTAACATTAGGAACACCCATATCTTAACATTAGGAACAATTAGTGCTAAGTTAAGAACATCGACACACTTAAAAAACATGATATTTTTCGTAAATTAAAGCTTGAAATGATTATTTCAAACCATAAAAGAGTTGAGAAAAAAATAGAATTTAGTTACCAAAAATTGTATATCTAAGAATTAAAGATTTGGCCTACAAATTTCAAATCTAAAAAGCTTCGACAAAATAGAACGAAATTAGGCTCACTTACCATACTATCATTAAATTTATTAAACAAATAATCGATTTACACGAAATTTTGTTCGACCCCTGTTTGAACCGAAACACCCTTTGTAACCACTAAAGGGCTTCGTGTTCGCACATTATCACAACATTAGCCAGCCATACTTTCAATTATCTTTGAAAATTTGATGATTTTCAAGCACGAAATGAACCAACAGAATCAGAACATTAGATTTGAAATGAGCTTTTATTTAGCCATCACAACGATTTAAGAGAAATTCAACAGGGAAATATTTCCTGACTAGGACTTTTGTTATTTCAATATTTTTATCACGTCACATAAGATGGTGGATCTTCAAACTCGATACAATATGGTAATTTTATTCGTACTACAAATCAGCAATGTTAGATACAGTTAAATCTAAATATTGTATTTATGCAAATAATTATTATATCTAATGCCCTCGGAGCCAATGGGGTATAAGTGGAAAAATGATCAATTTTGAGTTAATAATGGCAAACAATTCTCCATATTTCAAACCATATTTCAAGATTTATGAAAAAAATTTTAACATACTTTTACGTTCGAATGAAAAATACAAATTAGGTGGAATAAGACTGTTACACGACAACTTTAAAACATGTTATTTTGAAATCAGATTTTAAGCACTTATACGTCTTTGACTTCAAGGACTTCATTTGAAAAACTGTCTAGTCCATTTCCTAATGAAAATTGGAGATAGAGAAGCAATCTTTACACTTTTTAAACATGTAAATTCAGACAGGAAGCCAATTTATGGCACCTCAGAAGGTCAACTTCCATTATTTTTCCGCACTAGTTTCCTCCCATTGTGTTTGCTGAATCATCAACCGGAAACCGGGCCCGGTTTTGACAAATGTAAAGTTCGTGGCATTTTTACGTGCGCCAGCATCGCTAGTGCTGATTTTCATTAGCACGCATTTTGTGACTCTTATGATAATTTCACGTGGCAGCGTGCATAATATTTCACCATTTGTGACCACTTCGCTGCACTGGAGTTGTACGAATAGGAAAAGTGGGTTGAAAACCTAACCAATTCCAAACCGAAATCCAAAAAAGCTCCAGCCAAAAGTTGCCGGAGGACTCGTGGCGAAGCACACATTTTTCGATTGGAAAATTTTCCGTTTTTCACTGCCCAAATACAGTAGAAAAAACCAGATTAAAACGCTCATATGCACCGGAACTGTGAGGCAAAATGTGAATGCCGAAATAAAAAACTAATTGTGAACCGCGACTACAACAGCAAAAAGAAAAAAAAACTTTCTGCTGCAGTATGAAAATCCCGGAAAATTGCATGCCAGTGAAATGGCTTGTGTTGCATGTGTGCTTGTGATGGCACCGGGAAAGTGGTTGATAATTCTCTGAAAAATGCAATGGTCGGCGGTTACCAAAACTAGTAAAAGAACAAACGAAATCCACCGCCACTTGTTCTGGACACTTATCCGTTCCCTGTTGCGCTTTTTTCGACTTTTTTTTTAATTCATAGAACTTCAAGCGCATACGAACAACTAGATGTAGGTATCGCATGTATGCACCTCACTTGATGGCAGCCGGTGATGTTTTGTGAATTTTGAGCTCTCTCATGTGTGCAAAACAGCAGAAGCTGCAAAATTGCATTCTAAAACTTTGACATGCAGCAAAATGGATGGAACTATCGTCCATGAATATTTTATTGATCCCCACCGAGAGCTGCGTTTGATGGCGTGTTGATCTATTCATAATGGATATTCTAGTTTTCGCAAGAGTTTGCTTTAACTGAAGTAACATTGTTGAAATGCTCGCTTTACCGTTTCGATGTTCATTGGAATAAGCTTGAGTCCAACGTGGTAACATTTGTCCAGATTATTTCAATTTAAGCTTCTCCCATCTTTTGCATGTATTAAAAATGTTTAGTTTAGAGTAAACGTTGAAGGATGGAATAGAAAATATGACGAAACAAGATGCTGATGCAGAACAAATTTTGATTCGATCCGGAACATGATTCGGACCCTGTCCGTAATTTCGGTCCGAACCATTATTCTAATCCAAATGTTGATCTTGGATTCTTACCTGATTCTGAATCTGGAACTTCGTCATGATCCTTGTTCACGAACCTGATCCTGATTACAAACCTTTTTTCTGGATTCTGATAATGATCCTGGTTCATAAATCTAATTTGGAATTCTCTTCATGATCCATCTGGACATTTCCAGATAAGAGACAAAAATAATGACCTAATCTCACAATAAAATCTCGATAACTGTATTTTTCTTAGAGAAACATAATGACAAAACTTAAAATGTAAAAAGGGTTCAGTAGCTATCTTTGAAAATTTGAATGAAAAAACAAAAATTACGGATCCTTTAATCAATATTTCAATGTTTTTGAAATTCATGCTGAAACCACCACTAAAATTAAGGTTTGAATCATACCGTTTATGTTTATGTTGAATAAAAAAAGCTTTTAAATATGTCATGTTTGTTTGAAATGTAATTAATTTTTTTAATCCATTCAAGTGTATGTCATCAAAATTTTGAACATTTTGAAATGGAAATTGTTTTCTGTGATTCAAGTCTCTCAAATGACTAAAAAAACGCTAACATGCATAAAGAGAACAATACTTTGATTGATTGACTCATCCATTTGAAATTATGTCCACGGTTTGTTACATTTCAATCACCTCCATCAAATGCTTGTACAATTTTTATTTGACGATGATTTAAATATATGATTAATGCTAGATGTACACAATCACAGGATGGATTATCCGTTTACATGCAAATAAACTACGACTTTCGTATGAATTTTCATTTTTCTTATCCGACATGCAACGTGCACGCCACAGATCAAGATACTAACATATGGGCTTCAACAAGTGATGATGAAAATTTAATACCTGTCAGATTTATGGCGAAGAAATACACAAGACATTCGTCCTCGTCGGGTGTATGTCTGTTACATGCGTGTCCGTTAGAGTGGTTCTGTAATATGTAAGAGTGACTTGGCAATTCTTTATCTTTGATTTCTTCCTAATTCTCAAAAACTTTTGAAGAATTTGAAACCACTTTGTTATGGCTGTCATATGGAATTTGTTGTAATAAATACAGGGTTCTGGTTATGATAAAAGATTTCAGGTTTTGAAGTATCCTAAAGCGAAAACGGTAGCCCGCGTTAGGCAACACTATCATGCACCAGCACCATTTGCGTATACTGCTGGCATAACATGTAACATTTAGTAATCCTTCGGTCCAGAAAGCCTGTCAGTGGTCATGCATGATTGATCTGACGACAAATGAACAAACCTACATACACTGATGGACATAAGTATTCGACACTTTGAGTGTTTTGTTGAACTTTTCGTTGTTTTAACATATTCTCTCCTTTATATGATTACCCTATTTACTAGAAAAAAAGGGCAACTATTAAAAACTATTTAAAGTTACTTAGCTTAGCTTAGCTTGATTGACTACTCACATCCACCTTTAATCATTGAGTCCGAAATGCTTCTTCAACATTTCTTTCGTATGAATATTCCAATGCTGTATGGAATTATTTCTTTTAATGTTTTCATTATTTGGAAAATATCGTTATGAAAATAAATACATTTCGAACTCCAAAATCGTAGGCGTGGCTCAGTAGAACGAGTTCCGCATCGCCAATGGTTGCTACTCATTCACAATGCTCAAACCTGATGCTCTCTCTTTTTACATCAATAACGGCGCCAGCCACGTCCTAGTAGTCAATGGATAGATTGGAAAATATAGAAAAGAATGAAAGATCAATCTTGTGCTTTACGACCTAGGTCACCTCTGCATGCTAACAAAATAACTTTGGTTTGGAGGTTTGGGTAAAAGGAGGTGATCGGGAGACACTTTTGACTAATGTAATTAAAACTATCAAACCTATTCTTCTAAACTCCTACTATTGCCTAATGAAATTAGTTTATGACTTTTTCCCCAATAATATTTCCCATCTCAATTTTACTTTAAGTATCACTATTAAAACTTAATATAAAAAAAAATCTGTCTTAGTTTTGAAAACTTAAAAAAAAGATCTATTTCTCATTTAAAAGAAATAAAATGTATTAAATAAACAAGTTGAATACGTGTTTGATGAATTTTGAGATCTATCGCAAATCAATCACAAGTGTTACTATACTTTACTGTTTTGATTGAAAAATAACAAAAACTTGAAAACTTGTGTAAAATTGACTGATTTCGCTCGTATTTACTGTCTCCAAAGTAAGTTAGCAAAATTTTTAATGTTTCAATTTGGGTAAAATTACACAGAAAATGGTATATTCTTGGGAGGAAACCTAAAAACAAACTTTGAACTCTTTTGTTTGGTATATTTTAAAAAAAAATTATAACTAATACAGAATTAAAATTAAAAAAAAAGAAAGCAAAGTGTTTCTCTTAAAAAACATTACCCTTAAACGAGGTTATCCTTCCGGTTCATTTAAACCATAGCAAAATAATTAATTCGTAGTTGCTCAAAAATTGAACACCAACTTGAGTTAGTTTTTCTTTTGAGTTCTAAATATAATATTTTTAAAAAAATCTCTGTTTCCCTGATATATATAAAAAAGAATGACTAGTAAAAATATTCAAAAAATTCTGTGATTGTGATACTCATTAACATTATATTTTTAATTTTTTTTTTAATTGAATAAACGACAAAAATTTGAAAAGATCATCTATCAAATTTCAAGATGATAAAATATCTTAATTTCATCAAAATTACGAAACTATTATGCAAATTTTTGATGTGGCACAAATATTCATTCGTATTAAAGGTAGAGAATAACGAAAATACTGAGCTTGAATATCTTCCAGAGACCAACGCACATGAATGGTCCTCCGAACGTTTCTTCCTCGCTTTTTGTGACCGACCGACATCAATCAAGAAGTTTGGAGATTTTATATCGAGTAGCTCCATCTGGATCACGCTCTGGTTATCCGAAGATTTCTTGATAGTTATTAGAATTTATAACTGTTTCTGTTCACATTTAATAACTATTTGACACTAATTAAATTTTCCAGCCGGAAAAAAACACAACCGTCATCGACGGCCACAGCCTACTCTATTAAAAACTAAACTAAAAATAATCCATATAATTTTGTATGTAAAGTCCCAAAAACAACGTCTAAAAATTGTCCGTACACTGAGGCGTTTGTCAAATATTAGTCAATTAAACAGTGATGTGTCAGTCTGTCAAACACAGAAATGTGAGTTTAATCTCAGCAAAGACAGTTTCCAGTGGTCTGAGCGATAAATACGGTAAAATCAACTTTATTTAGCATAACTCAGTAGATTTTCGTGTTTCCGGATGTTAACGGGTATTTTTTGTGAGTAGCAGACATTTTCCTGTTAATTAAATCAACAAAAATGAACAGGAAAATTTCTGCTCCTCACAAAAAAAACCCCGTCGACATCCGGAAATTGATTGTTGACCTGAAGAATGACGGAAAAAGCTTGTCCGATATTGCAGGTATAGTAAAACGACCACGATTGTTGGTTCAGTATGTCCTTCAGAACTTTAAGAAGACTTACTCCCTGGAGACTACTCCAGGAAGAGGCCGCAAACTGAAGCTTACGGATCGTCACCATCGCATCATTGTCAGGGAAATCAGTCAGAATCCTAAAACCAGTGCCCCGAAACAAGCTGACAGCCTGTAGAATTTTAAAAACATACAGGTTAATCCTCAAACGGTACGGAACATACTTCATGAGAAAAAATACCGAGGTAGTGTTGCTCGTAAGAAGCTGTTTATATCTGCTAAGAATAAGAAAAAGCGGCTGGAATACGCTCAAAAGTATGTCCTGGAACTAGAAGAGTTCTGGCAGAACGTCATATTCACTTACGAAAGCAAATTTGATATTTTTGGGTCTGACGGACATGTATGAGTATGGTGTAATCCAAACACTGAATTGGATCCGAAAAATTTGCGACCGACAGTTAAGAACGGTGGTGGCCATGGGGTCCACTTTTCAGCGGGGGTGGAGTGCTTTCAGCGCAAATGGCACCGGAAACTTGACATTCATTCACAGAGAAAAATAAATAGATTTATCAGTCATTTTACGCATCTACAGGAATATAAATATGATAGTTTGGTTCTGATCCGGAAATACGATCAAATCAACCATCAGCTTATACGAGTTATCTCCAGGGAGTAAGTCTTCTTAAAGTCTTCTGAACCGACGATCGTGGCCGTTTTACTATACTTTCAATTTCAGACAAGCTTTTATCGTCATTATTCAGGTCAACAATCAGTTTCCGGATGTCAACGGGTATTTTTTATGAGGAGCAGACATTTTCCTGTTTATTTAATTCAATTATTCAGTCTGTAAAGCCTAAGTCGGCTAAGACGGTGTATGTCTTTTTAAATGCGATGAGTTAACATTTTTATTTATTTTATTCATTCATTTAGGCCAGCGTATACTTACTTCGTCTTGGCCGCATCAATCATCAACGGATGATAACATACCATTTGAGTTCAGATCATTCAGAGATCATCTTTAGAAACAGAATGGTAGTTAGTTGTAAACCTAGTAGTTTGTAGGTAAAAATGGGATTACATTTTTACGCACCAGCACTACCGAGAAAGTCATATCATCAGAAAGTATACTTCTCATCTTATAATTTATGTTTAAGTAGAAGTAAGTTTTTGCGTTTCTTACAGAAAGCCTGATTATCAATACCTGTTTTGTATGTAGGTATGTTTATATGTATGTTGGTTATCCAACATTGGTTATGTGCAGTGTTCGGCATCGCTAACTGAAAAATTAGCGCCGCTAATGAAATCGCTAACGCATGCAAAGTTAGCGATCGCTAATCAAAACCGCTATTTGTGCCGACTAGTTATCGCTTCAAGCTTAAAGCGCTAATCGCTAACTGTTTACCAACAATAACGTAAAACGGAATATTATGTATATTTTTTTGAATTTCATGTTAAATCAGGATTCATTGTACACATTCTACTATCCATTCATAAACATTAGGGCAACTAAATACAAACAACAGGTTTAGACCCAATCTCGACCAAAACAACAGCACTGCACATTATACCATTTTCAACAGGACTTTTTAAGAACTTGTTTAAGGATTTGTCCAAAACTTATGAGATTTGGACCTTAATTGAAGCAGTTCTAAAGCGTTTTACAGTTAATGGAACAAGAGTGTGATTGTCAGTTTTTTTTGCAGATTTCATCTTGGTCCAATTTTTGAATGTAATTTATTTTTATCAGTGACACTCATTATTGCCACAATATCATGTCGAGCCTCAAGTCAGAGATTTAGTAACGTGTACGTGAACAACACTTTCTAACTTAACACCAGAAAACACAAAAACAGTTTCCATTCGAACTTGAAACAAAGACTAAATGAATTGTTAACAGCATTTGACATTGTAAGACAAAATGTATACTTATATCAGTAATCTTTCGTGAGTTTTTAACAAATATATGAGAGAAAGCGGTCTTCAATTAGCGAAACCAAAAATTAGCGGAACTTTCTTATGCGCTAGCTTGATCAAAATTTAGCGGTAGAATTAAACCGCTAACAAAATGTTAGCGGACTAATTAGCGATTAGCGGTTTAGCGCTTTTGTGCCGAACACTGGTTATGTGGGTATATTTTTGGAAGAACGAGCCAATCAGGTGGGCTAGTTTACTAACAGGTATTCCGGCATCCATGTATATACCTGGCCGGCTGGCAACTGATTGCACATTCTTATTAGGGGAACTGGGGATAAGACGCCTACGTTAAGAAGAATCTTGCATTACTCGTAAATGAAGAATGCAATCCAGTAAATTCAACAATAGTTTTGAAAAGGGGGCTGTTCTTCACCAGAAATATACAAACAGGAACACTTATACCAATTATATACGTCTTAATCGTTAAATTTTGAAAGGCTTTCTAAAGTATGATTTTCATTTCGTTTGGGGCAACGTGCACATATGTGTGAACCCAAACGCGCCTTTTAACGATTAATAAGTGTTTATTAATTCGAGGGCCTCCAAAAGTGTTTGCCAGATAAAAACATTTCTTTTCTACTTCACAGGTGGAAAATTTATTGCTACGCGCAGTGCTGCCAGATATACTGACGTTCTTGTGAATAGTTAATTGAATCTATATTCAAGTAGGAATTTGAAATATATTCGTTTATATTCAAGTTATGATTTCCAATTCAGCATATAAATATCCTTAAAATTGTTGTGATGAAAACTGCATATAAATTTAAACAAATATGAAACATGCTTAAAAATAAACGGACATGGCGTGTTTTTCCCTGCCTAGACATGCTTATTAAAAATCGTTGAAAATTATAGAAAAATTGATTGAATAAGGAAATTTTTCGTTGTGTGATGATTGTCAAGACCAATGTTCATCATTGGAACAGATGCCAGGTAAATGTTTTGCTGATAGATGATGTAATTCCTTACGAGAAAAGTTGAAAAAATTGCAAGAAAAGCCCCCAAAAAAAATGGTTTTCATTTTTCGTCAAATTTACGCAATATAGAAAACTTAGAAGCTTCATAAATGTTTATAAACGCATAAAAGTGTAAATAGAACAAACTGGCATTTTCAGAAATGTTGTGCAATGTTTGTTTAGTGAAATACTGATGGTGGCGCATCTTGTCCCGATTGCGCATTTTATACCCAGTTCCCCTATATAGTCAGTTATATGATGAAACACATCTTACCTGTCGGCCACTTATGGGATTCGAACCCAAAAGTTTTCTTGCCGATACTGGGAATCGAACCCAGTACGCCTGGCATACCAAAACCAGACTCCAAGACCAGCCTATCCGCTAGACCACATCGGCGCTACCTAACAATCAATACCTGTTTTAAAAAAGGGAGAGTGGAGTAACGTGGGCCACTCTAAATATCTCAGCTGTGCGTTGAGTTAAAAATCCCAATCCAACTGTCATTGTCGTCGCTTTGCGTAAGCATGTTTTTCTATATGTTGTGGACTTATGTACGCATCATATGCTTCTTTTATTTAACTAGCCTAGAAAAATGTAGTTACATAATTAAACAAACTTCCAAAAAATTGCATCCGTGGGAGACCTAAAGTACAAAATAAAAATATGCTCATTAGAACGCTGCAAGCTTTGTATGGAAATTTCAAATTCTTAAATTTTTGCACCTCCCATAACTTTTTTGGTTGTTTTTTGCTGCCAGAAATAGCAATAAAAATTTTGGAAGCGATCCATTCAGTTCTAAATTAGCGCAACGAGTTTTAATTTTGTATGGAAATTTGTATGGGAAAACAAAATTTTTCATTCAAAAATCGCCAGAGATGTACTGAGAGTTCCAAAACATTTAACTTTGGATGAAAAATATTTCTTGATTCTTGCAGCATAATTCATGTGAACAAAGCAAAAACCTAACTTATACCCCAGAAAAGTTATTCGATGTTATAGAAAAAAAATTTCAAAATATTTTTTTTAATTTATTTTTTTATTTTTTTGCTTATTTGGAAGCTGTGTAACCGCAGGATGGAAATAAAAAATCTCGAAAAATTTCATTGCATTGCCAGAGAATTCATTGATTTATATAATCTTTGCAAAAACATTCCATACAATCATTAACAGCTCTAGCAAGTAAAATCCGCATTTTTCAAATTCTTTTCAATGGATTCGGATTTTTTATTTTGAAATGGTTATAACTTTTTTAATGAAATTTTTAGCTGCTTGTCATGTTAGCAAAAAATGAAGCTTAAGAATATTCCAAACCAAAAATCAAAGACCGACTTCATTTCAAGTTTATTTGAATTTTCTGAGTGATTTAATGTGCAAAAATTTCTTCTTCCATATAAATTTCCATACAAAATTGAAACGCGTTGCGCTAACTCAGGAATCAACCAAATCATCTCAAATTTCACACTGATGCTTGGTGACCCAAAAGGCATCGAAAAAACATTTAGCAGCAAAAAGTCATTTTTTGCAGCGGTCTAATGCTCATACGCTTATGATCTTAGTTTTGTCATGTTCTTTCACGTGGAAAAGGAATTTTTGATGAAACATTAATAAGTCACACACACGCAACCAATTTGCAAATCATTGCTTGTGGGAAATCGTTTGCCACATTTTGTGGGGTATCATGGGCCACCTTTATTTTGGTGTTTTTATACACATTCAGAACTTCAAATACGTTATTAATATATGTAGAGTTTTCATATGCCAAATGAAGAGTTGTGAAAAATGTTTTGTCCATCTTTTCTAATGCGATAGAGACGAACATAAGTAGGTCCTATAAATGGAATTTTGCCGAAACGTTCGCGAGCCAGGTTTCAGGAACTTTTACACAGCTCTCTTTTTTATTTCCTCATCTTAAATGCCTTTAAAATAGCCAAATGAATTATGAAATGTCAGTTTTGAGTCAAATCATAAATTTTGCACGTTATATAGTCATTTTGGATTTTGGATTTGGATTTGGTGGCCCACGTTTCCCCACAGTTTTTCAAAATTCAAAAAAAATACTTTTTTTAAACAGTCAGAGTTTGGGAAAATAATGTATTTAAAAAAATTTAAAAAAAAAATGCGTAATGATACCACAAAAATGTAGAAAACCTTTCCATTTATTTTTTCATTTTATCTTTTATAATAAAGAAATTATGAAACAAAGAAAAAAAAAGTGGCCCATAATTCCGCAATCTCCCTTTTAAAAAAAACCACATGGATCAAGAATTTTTGTTGCTACTTTATAAATTTTTTGGCGGTTTTAGAGAGATATTCACATTAAAATTTTTTTATTTATCTTGAATTTTAAAGTCTGCTTCATTTAATATTGGAACACAAACAATTGCGTGTAGTTCAGTCAGTTATTAACGAATTCATAATTTGTTTTTCATACAAATGTAGCATTTTCTTTACTCTGTCATAAAAAAAATTAAAAAAATTATTCATTGCTGTTTCGAAGAAATTCTCGTACTTTTCCCGTAATACGGCACATTAGGCGGCGCACACCCTTTTGGTCCACCCTTTTGGCGATTTGATTCCACCAGTTCTTCATTTGAGTCATGTTCCTAACAAGTTTTCCCTTTGCCTTAAGTCTCCGCTTCGTGATTGCCCAGTATTTCTCTATCGGCCGGAACTGGGGGCAGTTTGGGGGGTTGAGGTCCTTCGGTATTACGCTGACCCCGTTCGTTGCGTACCATTCCATAACCGTTTTGCTGTAATGGCAGCTTGCGAGGTCCGGCCAAAACATTACTGGACGGTCGTGGGCACGAATAAACGGCAGAATCCGTTTCTGTAGGCACTCTTTTTTGTAGACTTCTGATGTCATTGTCTTGTCAGTGAGAAAGACTTTGGTTTTCTGTCCACAACTGCATATCCCCTGCCAAATCATGTACTTGCGGGCGAATTTATCCGCAAACACGAACTTAAATTTTGCAGGTACATCCCCCCGAGCCGTCGCCAAATAAAATTTTTGACCTGGGATTTGCCCAAAGTCCGCCTTCACGTAGGTCTCATCGTCCATCAGAATACATCCGTCGAACTTGGTCAGCACTTGGTCGTGCAGCTTTCGAGCACGGATTCTGGCCACATTGTTCTGCTTCAGCGTCCGATTTGGCTGTTTGCTGGCTCGGAATGACCTTATTCCTTCCCGGAGACGAATTCGTCGCATCGTACTGTGAGCGGCCTGGAACTTATTGGCCAAATCGCGGTCTGAAAGATTGGGATTCCTCTTGACGGCCTTGATGACTTTCCCACGCAGTTTCCGGTCGACAGTTCCACTCCGACGCTTCGAATGCGGCTTCCGAGCCGTCGTCAATGTTTCCTTGTACTGCTTGATAACACGCCATACGGTATTTCTGGGCATTTTAAGCTGTTTAGCTAGCTTCGATGCCGACAACAATGGATTTTCAAGAAAACTGTGCACAATTTGATCTCTCCGTTCGGCTTCCATGGCGGTTGTTTACAAAATGCTATCGTTTGGTGTTATGACATAAATACATGGTGAAAAGTAATGAATTTCCCGACACGTGGGTGAAAAAAGTTTCCAAATCCGTCCACTAGGAGCGCCACAATGAGCAAAAGAATTTGTTCCAATATTAAATGAAGCAGACTTTAGTTTATAACAAAGAATTCAAAAGACTGTTTATCAAAATCGCTTGAAAACTATCAGAGGATGATTGTCTCATTATGACAATATGGCTTGTATTGTTTATAATACTGAAGAACCGTAGTACATAGTAAAGTAACTACATGGTGACAAAAAAGTCCGGTCACACTTTTTTGGGATCGCCTGTAGCCTACACGTTGCATCTCTCTGGTGCCATCTATAAGTCAAATGAAAGGGCTAACTTTGCTGCCCAAAGTGGCAGAGGTTCATTTCTGTGCAGTTTGGTAACATTTAGTTGTGAGCCATGGCAGCGTTGCGCTGCTCGGTTGGCGCGCAGATGACTAGTTTATTTTTTCGGACCAGAAGCTGTTCGTTTTGGAGCAAACATTCAATCGCCAAAATGATCGAGTTTGAAGTGTGAGCCTCCAGCAAGCTCCTGTGGACAAGCTGAACGTTTCCCGGTTCCAAAATAAGACTTCAGTCTTGCTTCCAGCAAGAAGGCGCCCCATCCCACACCGCAAAGGTTGCACAAGCGTGGTGTGAGAAAAACTTGACCAATTTCATTTCTTAGAATGAATGGCCTCCGTCGTCTCCGGATCTGAATAAACTGGATTATTTCGTGTGGGGATACTTGAAGTCAAAGCTCAACGACTACTAAATAACAAATTTGGAGCAATTCAAGCGAGTTATCACGAAAATCTGGGACCAGATGCCGAAAATGCACGTGCGCGCCGCTTGCGACGACTTTTCGAGACGTCTGAAGCTGGTTCGAAAGGTGGTGTAATTCCGAGATATCATCTGTGAAGTATCATTATGAGTTACTGAACAAAACTACATATGAAAGCCAGATTCAGATTTTCTTCTTATTCTTTGAAATATTGAGATTTTCCTGTGTGACAGGACTTTTTTTTCACCCTGTATAGTTTACATTTCCCAGCATTTTGGCCGCCAACGCTATAGCTTCAACCAACGCTAATATAGCGAACCCTCAATAGGGTTATACCAGTTGCTAAACCTGGCTCACAGAGTTAATATGATGCATAGAATCTTTAAAGGACAAGTAATAAAAAAAATATCCGATGTGGTTTTGATTTTTTTTTGTTTCGATTATAGTCGGAATCGTTATTGAAAAACTTTTCCGGTACAGCTGTGTTCGATGTTTACTCTTGGGCTCGAACTCGCGGACATCGGCTCAGGAGACAACAGACTTGCCAACTGAGCTATATCACAAGCCCCATTTGTGGTTTTGATGAAATTTCAAACTTTTCGTCAAATACAACTCATCATAGTTTGAACACCCTGTTCGCTGACCTCAGCGGCCAAAACTTTACTGGTCCTTTTGAGATCGAATGTACGGAAGAATATGTTTTCTCAGGCACTCCTCCTTGAACTTATTGGAGTCCAAGGTCTTGTTTGTCACACAAATCGGGGTTTTTCGTCCGCAGCAGCAAACAGCTTGCCAGATCAAACACTTTCTTGCAAACTTATCGGCAAAAACGAATTTGAACTTGCCAGGAACATCATCCCGACCAATGATTTAGTAAAGTTTTTGGCCAGGAAGCCGCCCAAAATCCATCTTCACGTACGTTTCGTCATCCATGAGGATGCATCCGTCGTACTTCGTTAGAACTTTGTTGTATAACTTCAGGACACGTCCTTTGGCTACTACATTTTCTTCAATGTCCGGTTTGGTTGCTTACTGGCCCGATAAGATCGTATTCCTTTGCGCAAATGAATTTTTCGGAGGTTGCACCGGTCGGCATTGAATTTCTTGGAGATGTCATGGTCCGACTGCCCTAGGTTGATCTTTCTCAGCACCTTCAAATACAGGTACCGATCCTTAGTTCCTCAATAACGCTTGGTATGAACCTGCCGATCGGTAGTATTTATGCATCCCACGGAAACGTTTGAGAACGCTGCACATGGTCGATTTGACCATTTTCAACGATTTCACAATTTTTTAACCCGACCAAGTAGTGTTTTTGACGTGAGTGTCCAAAATTAATTCTCGTCTCGCGGCTTCCATCACGTGTAATTTTTATTTTTTTGAAACAAAACGTAATGAAATTTTCAGCACTGATAGACGAAACATTTTAAAACAAAGTACTGTCAAAACATTATAGATCCGACAACTAGGAGCATTATGGTTTAATAAACAGTGAATCCACCTTTCCCCCCCCCCCCCCCCCAAACAGCGAACTCTAGGACCGCGCCTGCTCGCAACTCTCGTACCGTGGAGCTCTTCCAGCATACTTCCCTGCATCGCTACGATGTTGAATTTGTGCCTCTTCAATTCGTTTTTTTGAGAGCACCTGGGTACTGGCCATGACATTTAGGGCACGGTAGTTCCATGTTCCAAGTTTCCAATCGCCGGTGTCTTGTTGTCGCATGGGTCTTTGCCGATTTCCATCCGAAATTCTATGTTCATTATTCGTTGCTTGTGTTTTTTTGCAGTCACGATCTCGAAAGGCCTCCAGCTAACCCCACTATCTCACAGGAGGACTCATGAAGTTGCTGTTTTGGGTCCCAAACACCATCCGAACGTTGATGAGGGGTGATATGACCGCTAGTCAAAGGTTGGGTGTATGTGGTCTCGAGTTACACCAATCGCTAGCCAAGTGAGCATACGTTTGTGCATCAGTGTACCGACATACATGTGCGTGCATTTATTCATACTTCAACGTTTCCAACCGAATGGTACGTATTTTATGGTTTGAGTAATAAAGCTTCTTGTACTTCATTTCGAGCTAAATGATTAACTAAGTAATATAATACTTACTGGATGTAAGCTAGTACGCACGTTCTTGAACAGTAGCTTTAAATTTCATGTTTACATTTACAATATATACACATACAAAATTTTGGAAATTCCTTCTATTCGTAATTATTCACTAGTCATTAAAAATGTTAATTAAAAAAAAGAAACCAATTAAGAAAGATTTTCTAAAGCGAGCATGATCTCACCCGGCATTTTGGTTCAACGTTCCACGCTCATAAACCATTTTCCCATTTGCACCGACTTAGTGTAATCAGTAATCCCACACATCAAGCCTTATGTATGTAAGTAGCGCCAAAATCCAGCCATGATGCCCTAATCTAAACCGCCGTTTCATTAGTGGTTTTGACTTGGTTTACATCATTTGATATTTGCAAATAAACTAATCTTCCCACATGCTGCTGCTGCTAACGCGGATGCCCTTTAACAATCTCCGGAGAGGGTCTCCCGGAATCTATGACCAGAGGTCATGCCAACCGCTGCCTGCCATGTATATGTAGCTTCTTATGTGGAGTCCATTAATCTTCAAACTGCTGCGCTTTCGTTCGGGTGAATGCAGAAAACCTAGCACTCCAATCATGAGCATCTTCGTATCAACCGAGAAAATCACGTCTAATGGAAGTGTGGGAAGCCGCACCCGAGCCAAGCCAGATAGAGAGAGAGAGAGAGAGAGAGAGAGAGAGAGAGAGAGAGAGAGAGAGAGAGAGAGAGAGAGAAACGTCAGTGAACAACGTTGCATCACATTACTAGTTCAGAACCTAACTACCTACAACCGAACGTACATTACTCCAAAGCGCCTCCGAGCAAGGGCAAGCCGCCACAAGCTTAAACCTCATCCGAAACCCGAAAACCGCCTCTCCAACAAAGCGAGACAGGGATAGAGTGAGGATGTACAAAGATTTGGCCCGTTCCGATTTTATGCCTTTGAAATGCGCTTTGTGAAAATATTATTCCGGCGGAATCGCCATACCCCGGCGAGATGCAACGGCAAGGCAGTAGCAGCAGCAGACAAACATTCGGATAATTGGCGGGGTTACCAAATCAGAAAAATTAAAACTGATATTTAATGTAGGACAAATTTTTGAATTTTTGAATCAATACTTAACGTGCACAAGGAGGCGATTCGGAAAAGGCTGATGACCGACCTAAGCGTTAACTCAAAAAATTTGTTAGTAAATCATTTTGAACCAATTTTATTCACAGTGAATGAATGTCCAATTTAAAAACACCAATAAAACACAAACTTAGAAATTTACCTTTAGCTTGTTTGAGGAGATGAATTTAAATGGCCCAGTTGATGTAGGCTCCCCAATTTTGTTGTACTCCTTGAAATTTTAGTTGACTCATTTACACCTATACAAGAAAGTTTAATTTTTGTTCATGATCATCTATTGTCCTCCAATTTATTTCTTGTTTACGAATAGTCGAATATGCGACCCCACTTTTTCTTGTGCAGCCCAATAAACCACATCGAGATTTTATCGTGCCATTTGATACCAATCGCCGTGTTTTTCTTTGAGTTTTGGATTGAGTTTATTGGTAATATTATGGCTATACAGCGGATGATCCGATCGAAAGTAAGTGCGCGTTGAATTTCCTCCGCTGTCGGCGTGTTACAACAAGCTTGTTATGCATGATTTATAAAAGCACGGAGTGCAAGATTTTAACAACCGTCATAAAACAAGAGACAGTTTTCGATCAAAATGTAAACACAGGACTCGCTCAGGTTAGATTTTACATATTTGAGATTGAAATTTCCAATTTAACACATTTTGGAGAAGTTATGAGTGTTTAGTATCGCGAATCCAAACAAAAGATTTTTAATGATTTTTAAAGCGATTAAAACTTTTTAAACAACACCTTTTCCAAAACACTATAAAATGGGTTAATTCGGTTGCTAGATTATGTGTTTTTAATAATTTCAAAAAAGTATTAGTGGAGTTCACCACATCAAAGAAAGTTTAATAATAAAACAGTGTTAAGTTAAATAACGAAAAAAGCACACATAAAATTAAAAACATGAGAAGTGAGTCTTCAACTAGGTTTTTGGGGAAGTGTTTTGAAAAAAAAATTAAAGAAAATTAAATTTGAATAAACCATTTTACAGGAAGATCATCTACATATCTTGAAGAGTAATATTATCTTCAAAACACAACAGATAACCAATAAGAAAGTTTTTTTTTTTAATTTGTTTATTTGGAACGGCTCATACCGAAGGTTTTAAAGAGCCAAACCCTTGTTTTTGTATTTACAATTCATTAACTTGTATAGTTGAAGAAAATAATTAGAAAGTTAAAAAAAAACATTGTTATCTTTTAAAGTTAAAATTGATACGAACCTCATAACTATAAGTTTTTCAATTATATGAAAGCGATAAACACAGTTAATAATCCTCATCAAAACTTTAAAAAGACTAAAAAAACTTAAAAATCCCACATGAGCAAACTAAGGACTCTTTTCGAAAAAAAAAAATGATAAAATTTCATTTGTGAATAACTTTTGAACGGATCGATGAAAATTGAAGAAATTTTTAGAGATACTAACTTGTAATGTTATGTTTATATGAGAAAATTTGGTAGCGGTTTGTCAATTGGTTTTTGAGATAGCGTCCTAAAAATAAGTATATTTACCAAAATGTTTGGGCAATATTCGCTAGTAGAAAACAATAGTATTGACTTTTTATCACTCTACCACAGTTTCTGCAGAATGGCACGATTTCAGATCGAATCAAAGTAAGAAATTGAAAAGTTTCTGACAGAAGATCCGCCAAGTGCTTGGTAGAAAGTTTGTTTCGATTTCCTCTACAAATTTTTTCAAAATTTGACCTCGCTAACGGGTTTACTATTTTGCGCACGATCTAACCACCGTATTGTGATTTTTTTTATCGGTGGACAACTTTTTCATTAGAGTGTTCATTTCCCGTCCATTTAAGCTTTCCCGGGAATCAGGAAATTTGACGAACCTTTTCCCGAGAATTCTCGGGAAACCGGGAAAAATTGAGAATGAAGATTTTTACACTCTACTGCATACGAAACCTTTTTTTATGGTATTTTTATTTTTTTAGGTAGAAGTATGGCAAAAAAATTCAAACTTTTTTAATGTCTCAAAAACTCTTTAAGCAATTATAAAACCTAAGACCAAACACCAAGTACTTTAATCGACCAAATTGTCTAATTCTTGCTGCAAATGTAAAGATATTTGAGAAATATTTTTCACTTTCAATAGAATTTGTTTTGATAGACTTCAGGTTATTTATAAAATCTCGAGAAATTTCCGATAACTTTCCATTTGTTTCTAAATGTGTCATTTCTTTGCTGATGATTTTGCTACTGTCAACAGTTTGCAAAACGGAAGTTCTTAATGATGAGTGTAGCAAAATAGAGTTTTAAGATTATTTTTTGTAGCGTTTCATATTTCATTATAGGAATTGTTGGGTTTCATAGATTTTTCGTAATTTTTCACTTTTACACAAGTTTACGAACGAAAAACCATTTTTTTGTCAAATTTAATGTATTAAGCAAAATGTTTGAGTCAAAGCCAGCATAAGACATTACATTACGAAACGAAATAATACAACACAAAAGAAAACCAAATTCATTGAAAACAAAATACAAATTAGTAGTTTAAATTAGACAACATAACAAGCCATAAAACAACATCAAAAAATATACAAAATATACTTACAAACATGGAGATTTTTTCGAATTAATCAATCTTCAAAAAGCATGTGTATGTAAGCACATACTTAGGAAGAAACTGCGGTGAAACCGTGCATCCATGGTGAAAAATTAACTTACATACAAACAGACATACATTAAAATTGTTTCAAACAGTTTCTGTTCGAGAGTCGCATTTTTGAACGCTTACTAGTGGTCGAGGGAATAGCATTCCAGATCTTCGAGTTAAAGGGCGTGGGATAAAATCTTTGTTCGTTTGTTAATTTTTTTGTCAAATTTTCGATCGCTCTTAATTTAGCGATTGCTGGCTACTGCTGCTGAGCAAATGGCTACCTTTTTTAAACCAACATAATTATGATAATAGCATTCTTATTAGAACATAGAACAATTTTAAACTATTTAGTTATTTTACTGTTTTTGCCCGATTTCCCGGAGGAAAAACTTCCTTTTTTTCTAGACTGAATTCAACAAAATTGTAAAGCCAACAATACAGGGAAAGGTGTTAAAATCACTCTACTTTGGTCCTCAAATGTCAAAAAATTGAAATAGCTTATTTCACTGGCATAGATTTAGGATACTCTCATGCAAACAATGAAGTTTTAATTTTCGTACATGTTATCATACCGGTTTATGCCATAAAAAGTAACATTCATAAAATTTTCAACGATTATAAAAATGTTCTGTCTCTTCAGTGGTAAAACAGACAGCTTAATAAGTGAGTGGCATTTTGAGAAATAAGAGTAAATTAGAAGAAAATCTCATTGTTCTACTATCTAAGCCAAAATTTTAAGGGAAGCATCAATCACTATGATGAATATAAAAAACTCCACTAATTTTTCCTAAAATATAGGAAAATCTTTGGAAAATCTGGAATATTTGTATAGGGTCAAAAAATTAGAAAACTTACAACCATGCCGTTCCACTATCAGACCGGAAATTACCAAAAAATTACATTCAATATTGACCAATCATTTAAGGTGCAAATTTTCATAAGGGCTTCATAACCTGCAATAAGCATTTCGATAAGCAATTAAAAATTTAATATTCAATTATTTTTTAAGAGTTTTTTGGCAAATCGAGCAAGTACGAAAACACTTGATTTTCCGTGGCCTAGAGGATAGCGTCAAGTCTTTTAAGCCTGAGATCGTGAGATCGAGTCTCGGACACGGCTTACATAATACTCTGTGGGCTGATGGTGTTAGCGTTAGTAAAGTACTAGCCATTTTATCTTTGAAAGATGTAGAAAGTAGAATTTTAGATCTTAAAAAATGAAGTTTCACTGAGATCCTATATGTGTGTGTGTTTGTTTTTAATAAATAAAAAATAAACTTATTTCAAATTGTTCATCTTGGCACTTCCATTCCTCTGATCCTGGAGGTTTCAGTTCGAAAAACGAACAAAGGTTTACAGTTTCATATCCTCATGTGCAGTTTGAGCCCTTGAGAGAAAAAGTATAAGATTTCTCAAGATAACAATGTCCAATTTTATTGAACACCCTAAGTTCGAATATACTTTTTTGTCTCGTTGTTGTAGTCAAGCCTCATCGCGTATGTATATCATATTTTTAAAAGTTATTTTTTACAATGTTTACACAAATTGTTCATTTTTATTAGGCCATTTCAAGTCGCAAATACTAGCTGATCAATCAATTCAAATCTTTAAAATTTAAATGCTTCGGAACGTCTGTTAGTAGAACTAGAAATATTTATGATGTTTTGTTGGCTTTTTATCATTGTGAAATTTTATTTGTTTAAAGCAGCAGTTTAAAAATCGGGGTAAATTACCCAAGTGAAGTAAAAATGAAATACCTGGGGGCGAAAATAAAACTTTTGTAAGTATGGTTTTTTAATAGTTATTTAATAATCCTTTTAGATTTAGAAAGAAACTAAAACAAACCCAATTAAATGACCAAACTGAATCCGTAGTTCCAGATTTTTATTTGCAAAATATAATTTTTGATTTTTTAATGGTGCCGTTTTTAAAGCCTTGCTGAAAAATGTAAAGCGGATTTCAATTTTAAAGTAGAACATGATTTTTATCAATTGAAAAAACAGAAAATGTTGTCACATTGTTATTCTAAATGTTACAAAATATACATTCGAAAACATGCACTGAATCAGTTATTATTGGAAAAAAAATAGAATGGAATCCAAATAAAAAGATCTCGAGTTTTCAAAAGTCAGAAAAATCATGAAATTGAACTTCAGTTACTGAAGAAACAACGCAAGACTGAGCATTCATTTAAATGATTTGAATCTGGAAAAAGATAAGAAGAAAAAACATAGACATTTTCATTTTTAAAGAAGTTCTAAATGGGAATATAATAGAGAAATTCAGTATTTCCGATTAGAGCAATTTTAGCAGCAACAGTTTTTTTAAATTGTAGATTTTTTCAAGAAAATGGGAAGCAAAAGGTTTTGAGTGTATAAACTAGGGCAAGTGTAATCACCTCCGTTGTATCCCTCTGATTTGTCTTAATTCATGAATACTTGATTTAGAGCCGAGAAATCACTTTCCACTTTTATTGACTACTTCACATGATAAACTTACGGCTGTAAATTTATTCTCTATCACAAATTTGTCACTTTTAAAACTATTTTTTGAGATATTTGATTTTGTAATCGCGTAGTGAAATGAATTATTGGCGCACTCCGCCATATTGAAAGACGAACTTAATGATCCCTCCAACGTGTTTCTTTTCTTTAACGCTTCCTGTTAATGCATGTAACGATCAAAATCATAAAATCCAACAGAAAAATGTTGAAATAAAATTAGAAAAATGTTGAAATAAAATTAGAAAAATGATTACAAACTTATCTGATTTATATAAATTTATCAATTATCGTTTGAAATCTAATCGCTCGGCCACCATAATTCGTCGTAATTTTGCGACAAGAATAGGAAACCGTTTTGCAATAATTGGAATTAGACTGGTTCATTGTTACTATTTTTGCTGAGTACAGTTGGACTTATAGAGAATGAACATAATTGATTTTCAAGTAATTTTGTTTATTTTGACCTCATTGAAGCTAGGAACTTGATGCGGTGGGAGATAAGTGCATTGCATATAGTGCATTGTTTTAAAAGAACAAAGAATTGAAGGCTTTTTAGCTTAGTGGTTGGTGTTTTAAAAATTATTTACTAACAGTACCGTACATAATTTAATAGGCGTTGGGGTGCACGTAAGAATATCTCCAACTTTACACATATCTAACGTTCAACTCCAATGAGATTGTTTCTTCATAATTTTATATTTTAAGATTTCATTATTTTTGATTCTATTATCTGATGACATAAAACATTTTCTTAAGTATTTGAAACATGAGATACATCAATTCTATAAAATCAGACTTTTTGAACTTCTTTCATTAAAACTGCACATACGACCAAACGCTTTGCTCTACAGAATGGTCACTGAGAGATCCTTGAAAACTAAAACTTCTAAAGTTTTCAGAGATAATCTGAATTTGAATGAATAACTATTGGAGGAAAACATTTCAATTCCTGGACAGAAAACCTCGATTTATATTGATTTTTAACCTTTACGGAAAAACAATGCAATTTATTGCCATTGAAGGTCAAAATGACAAGAAAATTTGGGTGAATTGATCGAAAAAAAATTTGAAATTAGAATTAACGAGTCTCTGGTTAGCATCTCAATACAAGTTTCAATAAAAAATCGATTTTGGTAGATTTATTGTACATAAATTCGTTCAAAATTCTACAAAATCAGTCCCGCTTAAATTCTGATTCCTCCCATTCAAGTTTTAAACTTGACTTAAAATTTGAACCCAAAAACTTGCATTTAGCTGATTTTTTTTTTGCAACAACATAACAAAATGATAACAACAAAAAAATGATATCAACAAAATGTTAGAATAACGAAGCGTAAATTTCCGAGAAATAAAACTTTCTTGAACTTTTATCGCTCGTAAAAAAAACTCGAATAGATGAGCTGAACCAGTCTAATGCGTATTTCACGCATCAACGTAGCGTTGCTTTGTTTCGATTTCCTTCATCAGGGTTCCCACATGAATAAGAACTCAAATGATGACAAAACGCATGTGTGATTCTGCCTTTTCTCCAATCTCTTACTATTCAGTGTCATTATAAAGAAAAACATAAAGTTCTTTTAAAAATGTTGATGTTCTTTAAATATATGTGGTTTCTGTGTAAATTTGTGCAACGTTATTTGTGAAAAATGTCTGGATGATCGTTAAAAAATCTTATTTTAAAGACAAATCCTGGCCTCATGGCAGCCCAGTCCGTTGGAGAGTGTATTGGTATAAAATACATTTGCAGGGTGAATCGAATTTTAAGGTCTAATATTGTGCTGCCTGCAATTGTCTCAGCCAAGCAATGGTACCTTGCTACAATAAAACAATCTTTGATCTGCTTACTAGTTTCAATAGGAAGACCGTTTTGTTGTGCGAATTTGATCTCATCCGAACATTGCAGTTATCCCGCGTGTTTGATCCGTGCGAAGTCCTTATAGCATTTGCATGAACCGCAGCCGCAATAGATTGAGACAATTTCGGTAACATTTAATGGAAGGTATAGGGGAGAATGAGGATACTTGATCCCTGGGGATACTTGATTCCTGAGCGATATCTGGAAACTGGAATGCCTTAACAAATTTTAACAAAATAATGGTTTGAGTAATTGAACTTTGTTTGAAAAATTTCACAAAATGTGACTTGAAGATCTTTTTTCATCACTTTAAAATTTAATTTTTTCCTTACATGGAAAATATTATAACGAACATATTTTTTCCAAAACATCCATCAATCAAGCGTAACATGAACTTCATAATACCTTATTTTCAAAGCAATGGAAAATTCTTAACTTTTTTTCAGAAAAAGTTTTCAAAATGTTAATTATGTGTATAATTGATCCCTAGAGTTAAAAACGGTAAATTCTCCTTCTGAAATGATCGTGATCATTGCTGATTACGAGATTACTAAAATTTATACAAAAACTAATATTTATCCAACAATTGTGTGATGAAAAGGGCTAAAATATTTAGTTTTTTTTTTTTTTTTTTTTTTTTTTAATTGAGCAGGGAAAAGCCCCCGGGAGTTGGTTACTTTCAAGACCATTCTCCCGAAGGCATAAAACCTCCTCACTTTTTATTCATTTTTTTTTTATAGTTATTTTGTTTGCATAATACAATTGTAAAGTTTAACAATATTTCTTTTCTTCACTTTTCATAATTTTAATTTTTCAGTTTTTGGGTGATGGTAAGCGGCATGTGGCGGTTGTGGAGGGTGGCGGCGGTGGTGGTTGTGGCGGAGGTGGCTGGTGGAGAGGGCGAGATAAAAATGGTTTGCGGCAATTAGTGACAGTAATCTTCCAAGTGAGGAACTTGACATTTTCTGAGCCTCCAGTGAGATTACTCTCTGTTAAGGAGGCTTTGGAGAATTGGTTGATCTGTAGCTGGTACAGCGATCGAGTTTGTTTTTAAAACTTTACACTAGAAAGTTAGGTAAATTAGTCCTCAGGTGGACTGTAACTTGTCGTTTGAAACTGGCTCTATTTTTAATGAGTTTAAGGTGTAGTGGTAGACTGTTGTATATCATTTTGCTAAAATACTCAGGAGATCTCTTCATATGCTCGGTGTTCGCCCTTATTTGTGTTAGATTTCCTCTCGAACGTGTTGGAAACCTATGATCCTGATACAAAAGTTGTTTGTTGTGGTGGAACAGCGGATTGTGCAGCAGGTTGTGGATCTGTACGACACTCTGAAGTTCTCTTAGTGCGGCTATAGGTAGAATAGACGGCGATGCATCTTGGAACAAGCTAAGCGTGCCGAAAAGTCTGGATTTTTTATAGACCGCCTTGAGGCATCTATTTTGCATAGCTTGTAGTGATCTTATATTGGTTTTTCTTGCGGCTCCCCAAATGGAAACCATGTATTGCAATTTAGATTGCACAAATGCATGATACAGGCAAATAAGATTTTTGGTAGGAACAAATCTCGATATCTTCCACATTATGCTGTGTATAGCACTAAGTTCCTTCCGTAATCCTTCTATATGGACATCCCATTTGATAAGCTCGTCAAAGATTAGCCCGAGGTACTTGAAACTTTGGACCTTTTCAATCACCGTTTGGCCAACTTGGAGGTGGCTATGACAGTCGATTGGTCGATTTGTTGATTTGAAGATGATGTATTTAGTTTTTTCAAGGTTCAGAGACAGTAGGTTGGCATCGAAGTATCCTTGTAGGGTAACGAGATCCTCTGACATCTGAGATATTATTCTGCTAACATCAGTGTGTTCATACGACAATGAAGTGTCGTCAGCAAAAAGTCTAGGTTTACCATTCAACTGAAGTTTGTTTAAATCGTTTACGTACAGGATGAACAGGAGGGGCCCCAAATTGCTGCCTTGAGGAACTCCAACAGGTAGGTTTCCTAGATCGCTTGTCGTGCGGTTGATTTGCACAAACTGTCTCCTATTCGTGAGATAGCTTGCAAAGAGAGAATTTGCTACACCCCTGATTCCATGCGCATCCAGTTTCTTGAGCAGTATCGAATGGTCAATCGTATCGAACGCCTTCTTTAAATCAAGGAACAATACTCCCATGAATTTTCGATGATCAAGGGCAGTGTGAATATCGTCGACCAGTTCGGTCGCTGCGGTTAATGTGCTTGAGCCTTCCCGGAACCCGTATTGATAGCTATACAACAAATTGTGTTGTTTCAGGTATTGCGTAACACGAGCTGCAAGAAGTTGTTCCAAGATCTTGCTAAAAACCGATAAAACCGATATTGGACGGTAGTTACTACAGCTCGTCTTTTTCCCCGCTTTGAAAATTGGAACGACACGTGCAGTTTTAAGAAAATCTGGGAATTCCCCGGTCCGAACACATTCGTTGAACAGGTCTCTCATTAACGGTGCTAGGATACTGTGATGAGCTTTGACAAATTGCGTGGTGATTCCATCTGGTCCCGGACTTTTTGAGGAATCAAGTTTGTTTATGAGGACAATAAGTTCTTGTTCGGTTGCTGGTCGTAAGTAGATACTGCTGTGGTGGTTGACTGCTGAAGTGTGATTTGTGTGAGCATTTCTTGGGATTGTAGCCGCTAGTTGAGTTCCAATATTACAGAAAAAATTATTGAACGCATTAGCTATGGGTTTAGATTCTGATTTAATAACTCCATCTAATTCTAGTTTAACTGCTTCGCCTTGTGACTCATTTCGCCCTACCAAATCGTTCAAATGTTTCCACATCGTTTTTTGATTTGATTTGTTGAACAGTTTGTGGAAATATTCTTGCTTCGTTTTTGCTTTGGAACGTTGAAGTTTTTTTGAGACGTGCAACAGAAGGTCCTTTAAGCCTTCGTTAGCAGGAAATTTTCTACATCGGGTAAGAGCACGATCTTTAATTTGCATCAGTTTCCACACATCGAACGACATCCACGGGCAGTATCCTCTAACTTTTGCTTTAATAGATACTGTTCTCGAGTACCTATTTTTCAGAACATTATATAAGTCTATCGTTTTGTTAAGTTTTTCCGAGGGATTAAGCGCTTGTAATTCATCAAATTCAACTCGAAAAGCGGCATTCAGTTGTTCGTGCTGGGTGATTACTTTTTCCAGTTTTCGGTGCATTAGAGTTTTTTTCAAATTTATCGTTGTAAGAATCAAACTATGATCACTAATTTCAAGCGGAAGTGTTTCATTCAAAGTTTGCTCTACAATAGAATCCGAGCAAACAACATGGTCTAGTATGTTGCTACTGGCTGGACGAGTTATGTGCGTGTTGGTCACACAACAACCGTAACATTTCAGAAGGTCTACATACCGCTGAACATTGGGGCAAGTTGCATGATTTATTGGGATGTTGATGTCTCCAACCATTAGGAACTTTGAGGTGGGCTTAAGGGATGCAAGCACAGAGTCAAGTTTGTCGAACAATAGCTGTGAGTTTTGAGAAGGTGGTCGGTAAACAGCGTGGATATCGATAGGTGAACCTCCAGGTTCAAGGCGCAAGTGAATAAAATGAAAACCTTCAAAATGCGTGTTTTCAACTTCCGAAACGACAAGTGTTTCTTTAACCAGAACAGCGAGACCTCCACTACTAGAATCAGGGCGGCAGGAAACGAAACTACGATATCCATTTATACAGGCGAAGTGTTTTCTATCTTCTTTCAACCAGGTTTCTCCCAACACTAAGATATCAACAGTTGCTGGGAATTTTTCAAGGAACATCCTAATGAAATCCAATTTGTTCGGATCATTGAGGCCTCTGATATTAAGTTGTAGTACTCTTAAAAAATGTTGATTATTTTTATTTCGGCTATTATTATTCAAAGAATCCATTGAGTCATGCAATATATTTCGATTTTTATTATCCATTATTGACTTAAGATCTAGGTATCAGCGTAAACGGTTTAATACAATAATCAATTGCCTCCTGCTCCAGTGTTAACCCGTTTTGGTGATGACATTTCCGGCATAGTGGCGTTGGATGCTTCCAAATCAATCGAATGATTCAAAGAACGTTTCTTGGTAGACCTAGCAAGGTTACGAATATCATTTCTGCTTCCAATCTGCTCAATTTTACCCCCTTCATGTCGTCTGAATAGAATTTTACCATCTCGACCAGGCCAAACAAATTTGATTCCAAGCTCATCCTGCAAATTCTTTGTTTCCGTCAGCAACTCTTTTCCAAGATTAGTTAAATCATCTCGGATTGAAACTTTATTGGATGATCCCGTAAAAGCTTTGTCGATTTGCGCCGCTTTCAAGACTCCATGTTCACGCTTTTTTTGAAAGAGTAGCTCCTTGGTAGTAACGCTTTCGAAAGAAAGTAGGATTGGTGTGGTTCTGTTGGTAGGATATTTGCTTACTAGTCGTCTGGCCTCGGTAATTTCACCATCTTTCAGGGGACAACCTATAGCTGCAGCCATTTTGTGAACGGTATTCAATGTGTTTTCGTTTGCACTTGTCGGAAGCCCGACCACCACTGCATTTTTCTCTAGAGAAGTTCTATTTGCCTTGTCTAACTCCATTTCTAGCTTTTCTACCTTGTTCGACAAATCGCTATGTTTTTGCTGCCAAATACTAACAGTGTTTTTCAATTCTTCATTGTCTAACTGCATTTCCCTTATAGCCTTACTAACTGATTTAAAGTTTCCTCTAAGCTCTTCAAACTTGCTGGATAAGAATTCTTGTGATTCCTCGATGTGCCTGTTTGTTTCAACCAAGTTGTCTACGACAGCACGGGTTTTCAAAAGCTCATCTCGTACCTCACTGCGAACCGATGACTGATCTTCCTTGATAGCTCGAACATATTCTGTTAATTTCCTGATGTCATCACTTACCGAATCGGTACGGTTTACCGCTTGATTCACGCGGGCAAACATTTCAATGCATTCCGGGGAGCAGAAAAACGGATTTTTTTTGGTTTTTGCTATACTGTTACCAAAAATTTTTTTGCACCGAAAATGAACCGATCTGCGACAGTGCACACACTCAATCACTTTAGTTGTATCCTGGGCTACATTCTCGCAGATAAAACAAAAAATATTTTTTTCATCATCCATATTATTAAATTGATTGACGTTGTGCGAAAACTTTTAGCCTGCAGTGTAGAATTTCCGAAACCAAAACAGTTGAATATATCAGCTACTGGGAACGGTCAACAGCGAAGAGTGAGCAGTGAGCGACAACGACGCGTCGCGACGGCGGGAATGGATCAGTTGTTTACAGCAATAATAACAAAAAGGAGACGGAAAAAGAAAAAATTTTCTCCGCTATACTGCACCGATATTCCGGTATTTTTGCGACGGAATGGTCCTGTGTGGGTTCTCCGGCCGGATGAAGGGTCTCTGCTTCCACCAATGGACAGGATTCGGACGACTTGCACTATTTCAGGTGAGTTTTTCTGACTTTTTTAATGCTGGTTTAGAGGAGCGATAAAAACAAACGTCGATGCGCTGAACTCGGTTTGTCTTTTTAGTTATCTCTTAATAATAGAAAATAGCGCCTGAAAGTATGCAACGCCTTTAGAGCTCAGACAAAGTTTTAGAATATTATTCTTCTGTAAGTTATACATTGTAAATAGAATAAAAAAAACATACAATAGTCAATTGACATTGTTGGGGTTTTGTTTGATTTTTTTTTCCAAGGATTAGGGCTTCTTTAATGCAGGATCAAGTCTTCAATAGATGATCAAGTCTTTCTTGACTTCAAAAAAATTGCAATTTTTCAACTCCCACGAAAATGCTTCTAGTTCATCTACGGGTTCAAGTATCGTTCTAATTTTTGGAGCATAGAAACTTCAAGTTACAGGCTGCCAGAAAGTGTAAAAGGATGCGAGTCGCTAAATTACTCCAAAAAGATATGGTGAAAATAAGAAACGGGGATCAAGTATCCCCACTCTCCCCTAATATTTTGCTGCCTGCAGATGCATTAGCCAAGCAATGGTAGGTATCGTCAATTGCATGAACCACAACCGCAATTTTTTTTTAAATTTATCCTTAAATTGAGACAATGTCGGTCTCCTTGTACGACGGAAATAAGGACCTGGTACGATAATGAGTGAACTTGAATGTGAAAAATAAATCATCAATTGGCTCAGAAGTACGTAATGGATTGATCTATTTCTTGCATAATTGTGCATAAAGTGTTTAATTCATCAGTTATTCTATTATGATTGATTTAACTGAAAACTGATCAATTTTAAAACCTCCTTGCCTCGTTTCACCATAACTAAAGATGATAAATAAAATGTGCCGAAATATTCGAATTCAGTACACCAACACCTTTCAAAATCAGTACTTAAAACATGGGCACCAGAAATGCTGTTCCCCTGTGCTACCATTCTGGATCTGCAACCCTAATCCTGGCATGCGTATCAGCGCATCTGATGGATTTACAATGTTTATGCCAGAATAATGCATCCCGTGTAGGAATTTGGCTGCATCACGTCGTCGTGGTGCGATGATAAATGGTGCTTCCGAGATTCTGTCCGGAAGATATTCGTTGTATGTAGGATAGGGATGCTTCGCTCGTTGTTTTTCTTTGAAACACCAAACAACAACCGACCTAGGGATGGGAGCGAAGAGGAATGCTAACGGAGGACTCGCGAAAGGGAAACGGTTTTATTGTGCGTGTGTACACGTGCTCATGATTGTTACATCTCAAATTCTTTCCGAGACGTTGTTATCAGAGGTGATTCAAGAGAGCACAGGTAGGTTGTAGGTCAAAGAAGTCTCGTTGTTGTACGTTTTCATTCACAAATCGTAGCTTCAAATTAAAACGAAATAGAAACTGATATCTTTCTTACCTTGATTTTTTCCACTTGTTTTCAGAATAAGCGACCCAAATATTTTCGTATGTTGCTATTGTTGTTACTTAAGTAAAACAAAACCAATGTTCCAAAAGGTGTAAAAATAATATTACTTCTCATGATTTGAGTACACAAAAATAGAATTTAATAACATCAACATAGCTCAACACAAAATGACGACCCTGGATAGAGGGATCGTTGTCTCTGCATGCCCGAACGATAAATATCAAATAGCCCCCGCGATAGGATTTTTCTTAAGCTCCTAACGCGTTTTCATATTTCATTTCCGTTTCAACGCTTTTACAGCATCCTTTTTCCATATTCACCATCAACGAAGGTTTCCGGCAAGCATCCTCCTACCTACATTGTGTCGTCATCCTTGCAGATGAGAGAGAAAAATTTTCCATCCATGGATGGAAAACGTTCGCATAACACTTTCAGAAACTGCATTGCCACAATGACCGGAGATGACCACAAAAATGGGTGCCATTAGCAAGCGTTTTTTCTGTTTTGCGCTCGTTTTTAGAAACTAGGCATAAGTATAATAATGATGCCGTGGTAATGAATTATCATAAAAAGTTTAAATATTATTTTATTCAATGGATTGATATTTATTTGAGAGCAAATTCATACAATTTAAGTGCAATTTCTAAACTAAAAGCAACTCCAGTATGGTGTTGAAAATTCACGTTGTTCTCGAATTTTCAATGCCTATGATATTTAAAATTTCCTATTCGTCAAACCTAAAAAATCATATTTTATAAAAGATTCAGGTTTGAAATTTTGTATAAAAATATTCAAAATGGGGAACAGGTTTTGCAACAACAACCGAGCGTCTGTTCTGGGACGGCTCAATCAGCGTCTGTCTCGCAGCGAGCGGCGGAATTTATGAAATGCGGCTATCGCCAGCTAAGTCCAAGATGGCAGTCTCATTTCAAGATAGGGACCTTAGGCTAACAACTTACTGCTCCCGATTTATAAAATTGTTACGAATCCGAAAGAAATGACCGAACAGAAACTTAGGCGACGACTTTTAGCATGAAAACACGGACAGGAATTGGAACTTGGAACGTGTAGGGATCTCTCCATTTTATCAATAAAAACACTTCCACACTTCTTTTTAAACAACACCAAACTTCGGTTCAACTTTTATTGCCCACAACCTATTCCGTTCGCTACCTGTGCTCAACTGACCGTTACACGTCTATTGCTATCGCTTCAGTCAACTATCTCCCTTGCACTCTTATAGCAGATTATAGCAAAGAGGTGCAATAGAATCGTTATAGCATAACAGTGGGCTACATACACTCTACATCCTATCTCATCTCCAAAAAGAAAAACGAAAAAAAAAATTGCATTCAAGAAAAATTAACAAAACATAGTAGCTCATAGTATTCATAAAAAAAACATAGCAATCTATAGAAAGTGAAATTTCAAATAGCTGAGAAAAAAATCTATCAGTATCGCGAAAATTCTCTAAGAGTTTCAACGTTCCTTTGGACCTGTGACGACGGATGAAGATTGTTAACTGAAGAGCCTTCTGCAATTCATTCTACCAGTCGAGCAGGTTTTTTTGAGGTCCGTTTTGGTCTTTCTTGTAAAGCTGCTTTCGGATCGGTCACAATCTTCCTTTTGGTAGCCTTCGGTCCTGGTTTGGATTCAAGCTGCTCAGAATCTGAAATGCATAAGTATTGAAGTTAAAAGTTCATGTACTTGATTTATATTTCTCTTTTTAGTTCCGAAGCTTTATTAGTCAAATTTCAAAGGGTCAACCTTACCGTGACAATTCGATGGCAATTTATGAGGTTCTTGTTCCGCATCAGATGACATCCCCTTGTGTGAGGTTGGCCACAATTTCAGATGACTTACCGGGCGCCTGTAAATAACACCATCTTCGCTGGCCACATGCACGTCGACGCCTTTTCTACGAACAACTCTGTACTTTGCCGAATGGAAACCAGGACACAATTTGCGTAAGTCATAATTCCTCATCATCACCGTATCTCCCACTTTTATGTTAGATTTCTTGGCGTGTCGACGTTCATCTGCATAGATTTTGCCTTGCATTTTTTTAATGGCATCATTATCTCGCATCTCTTCATCGCGACTCCAATATGGTTCGGTTCTCAAAGAAGGTAACAGATCTTTCGCTGGTCTTCCCGTCAAAAGTTCCACTGGAGTCTTTCCGGTCACTGAATGAGGCCTAGTGTTATACGCATATACATACTCCTGAACAGCTTTTCGCCAATCCTGCTTCATAACCTTGGCTATTTTTAGTGCTCGTAGAATACCCTGGTTTTGTCGCTCGACCAGACCATTCATTTGAGGCCAGTATGGAATGGTGTTAATTAACCTTACATTTTTGCTGGTACAATATGACTTAAATTCTTCACTTGAGAAAGGAGGTCCATTATCGGCACGTATTGTTTCGGGATAAGTGTGAATTTTGAAGATATTTTCTAACGCTTCAATAGTATGGGATGCATTCGTCGACTTCATTTCAATGACGGTCAGAAACCTACTGTAATAATCTACAACAACCAAAAAGGTCGCGCATTCTTTTGCTGAGAAAAAATCCATGGCCAATTCTTGCCAAGATCGATCTGGCATTTCTTTGCGCGTCATCGGCTCTGGAGGATGCTGTGAACTAACAGCTGCACACCCGGCACATTCTTGGATTCGGTGAGCAACATCTTTATCCATACATGGCCACCAAACATTTTCTCTGAGATTCCTTTTCATTGTTACTGAACCTGGATGACCACGATGAGCAATATCTAGAGCCTTCTGTCACAAACTTGTGGGCAGCACTATTCTGTTTTCTCTAACCAAAATACCATTAGCTATCCCTAATTCCTTACTGAATGCTTCGTATTGATAAAGCTCTGGTGGCCAAGAACCGGACTCCACAGCTTTCATGACAATTTTCATTATTTAATCATTTTCTGTTTCCTTTTTTATGTCTTCAAGAGTAATGGCAGATGGCCCTTCTCCTATTCCGCAAACATAATGTTCAGAACTCTCATCGAAAGAGTTTTCCGATTGAGGGCATAATCTTGAGAAACAGTCCGAAATATTATCTGCACCTGGTATGTATTTAATAGAAAAATCGTATGGTTGTAACCTCAGTGCCCAAGCTTCAGCCCTTGAACACGCACGTTTTCCTTCGCGATGTTTTCCGCCATAGATGTATTCAAGGGTTTTATGGTCCGTAAAGATGGTAAAGTGCATTCCAAATAAATAAGCATAAAATTTTTCAACAGCCCAAACTACCGAAAGGGCTTCCCTTTGAGTTTGAGGGTATACCCTCTCCGTTTTCGTAAGACCCTTGGATGCATAGCTTATTATGCGAGACTCTTTCTGTTCATTTTTCTGGACTAGTACCGCTCCAAGACCCACTGGGGATGCATCTACATATAACTCAGTGGTATCCTTTGGGTCGAAATAGCCCAATCGATGAACAGTTTTGGTTAGCTCATTGCGCAAATCATTGAATGCTTGACGTTGCTCGAGTCCAAATATTTCTACATCTCCTCTAATAAATTTCCTTATGGCTTCAGTTCTAGTTGAAAGATGCGGTATGAATTGGCCCACAAAGTTTATCAAGCCCAAAAAGCTTCTTGCTTCGTCCTTAGTTTCAGGCGCCCTGAAATTCTGAATGGCTTTAATTTTATCTTCAGCGGGACTAATGCCAGTACTGTTTATTTTGAATCCTAAAATTTCGAGCTCCTCAACACCGAATAAGCATTTGCTGTGGTTCAGCATTGCATTGTTCTCTTTGAGAACATGCAGCACCTGATTTAACCGTCGATCGTGCTCCTCCAGAGTTTTTCCGCTTACGACTATGTCGTCGATATACACCACAACGCCCTTTATACCAGCCAACATTTCGCTCATTATGCGTTGAAATATTTCCGGCGCACAATTAATTCCGAAATTAAGCCTCTTGAACCTCATTAAGCCTCTACTTGTCATAAAAGTAGTTACATCTCGCGATTCTGGGTGTAACTCAACATGGTGATAAGCAGACGTGATGTCCAATTTTGAAAATATTTTGGAACCTCTAAATTTATTTAACAACGTGTCAATGAGTGGTAATGGGTAATGCTCTCGTTTTATTGCCTGGTTAGGATACCGCATATTAATGCAAAGGCGGACGTCATCCGTTCCTTTTGGAACAACGACCATAGATGATATCCACTCAGCTGGTCCTTTGACTGGTTCAATCAAATCAGTATCCAACATTTGTTGAATTTTGCTATCTACTTTTTCCTCCATTGCCACAGGAATCCTCAAGTATGTTATTTTTCTCGGGACCACCGATCGATCTATGGACAGCTTAACTTGCACATTTGGGAATTTTGGAAACGCATTTTTTGTTAGGCTAACGTGCTGTACTTCTAGTCCTACTTTTAAAACTTTTAGATCCTCAGCTGTTCTTTTGCTTAGTAAGCATTTTTGTGCCCCTTGTACAACAAAAAATTCTGCAAAATTTCTCGGCTTCGATTCGTTAATCGAGATCCAGGCCTCAAAAATATTGTTAACTTTTAAGGGTTTTTGAGAAGCGTAAGCTGTGAATTCCCTGTCACATTGGTACCGTTTTTTGAACAGCTTGGCATTACTCTCAACAAGTTGTTTCCAAACTTCTTCGGTTACTGTATTTATTGCAGAACCAGAGTCGATCAAGAAAATGATTGGCAATTGGTCTATTAAACATGTTATCATTCCACTGCTTGATGCATTCTCCTAACAAGGTAAATAAAAACAAATGTGTTCATTTTATTTTGCATTTTGTCAAAGAATTTATTACCAAAGAGTTTCGAAAGCTTCAAACATTTAATATCAATTTGTGATAATCTTACAGAATATAAATTATACCTTAGCGATTGGCAGGCTATCCATTTGACGAATTCCGTTGTCGTTCAATTCAGCTTCAGAACCTTCGCGTAAAGCGTTTGTAGATTCAGGTTTTCTCCATGTATAACGACCCGGCTGAGAATTACCACGGAAATTTGGACATTTACGTAAAAAATGTCATTTTCTCCCACATCTGTTGCAAACAGCATTTCGTGCCGTGCAATAAACGTCGCCCATACGATGTCTCCATGATCCACACGCGTTGCATTCACCTCTTTCCTGTCCTTGTCTAATTGGTCTTCGGTTTCTCTCATTATATCGTGATTGATTGGCTTGATAATTTCGACTAACCGATGACACACTAGCTGGATCGAATTTAAGTAATCCGCATTTCTCTTTTTGTTTAATCAGTACTTCTCGATTCATGGCGTAGTTGGTCAACTCATCCAAGGTCATGACATCCTCCATCCCTTTATCTCTAATCTTTTCATCCAATGAACCAATTGTAATCTGATGCAACAATTCTTTTTCAGTACGGTCTCGGAAATCGCACCGCGCAGCCTGCGTTCTTAGTCTCAAGAGATACCTATTAAATGATTCCCCACTAGACTGTCGGAGAGAGCGAAACACCTCCAATTCGACCCTCTCGTTACGCTTACCAAAGAAGAAAGCATTCAATCTCTTGATGGCGTTGTCATATTCCGGAACCTCTACAGGGGCAAATGGTACTTTAGCTGGCGGTGGATTAAATTCCCCAGCAACAGGAGTCAAATGGCAGTAGATACGTTGCAATCCTCGACCACCCCGAGCCAACATGAACAAAAGTTTTTCATTCTGCGAGTCGAAATGCATCAATTGCATGATTAACTCGCAAGACCGGTGCCATTCTTCCCATTCAAGACGAAGATTAGAAGCATCAACGGTATCATCGAACGGTTCTAAATTAATGAATTTCCCAGCAACCATCTGAAACATTTTAATGGATTTTTTCAACAAAAAAAACTCATATTTTTTAGACTAATTTTATTACATCACTTCAAGTAGTGACCTAAGCCTGAATCTCAACCAGTACTATAAATAATCGTACATCGAGAACCATCGCAATTGCGGTTGAAACGAAAAATAAACTATAAGCGTCTTTGATTTTCATTTCTTTTTTTTTTTTTTTTGAAAAAACTTGTACATACTTAATAAGCAATGAAACGTATTTGAGTCATATCGGTTTAAAAGTTCCCGCAACTTAATCAGCTTCTAACTTTTCTTTTTTTTTTTATCAACTCTTTTATTTCAATTTTACTTCATTTTGCCACTACGGTCTTAAGCCGGACTGGGATCTTTTATTTAATTACACTACTTTTGCCACTTCGGTCTTCAGCCGGACTGGATCTTTTATTTAATTTTTTTACTTTTGCCACTTCGGCCTTCAGCCGGACTGGATCTTTTATTCATTTTTTTTTTTTACTTTTGCCACTTCGGTCTTCAGCCGGACTGGGATCTTTTATTTACCTCTACAACTTTTGCCACTTCGGTCTCAAGCCGGACTGGGATCTTTTATTTATTGATAAACACCCTTATTCTGGTTTACGGCGTATCTGCCATTCGTTCGAACGGATACTTTCGATCGAATTCGAAAAAGCTATTCTTGTTTTCGTTCGAATGCAATACGTTCGATGTTGGTGTTACCAGATGAACTTCGAAATTTTTAGGCAGCCCTGCTGTATAAAAATGACAGTTGTTGGCGTAAAATTCCAATTTACATTTTTTTTACTCTCTTGTTTACATTTTTTATTGGCCAGCGATGGTAAATATTCGATTTCGCGTTTCAAGAAGCGGTGTTCTAGGTGTTCTGGATGGTGATTTTTAGTAGAATGTGCGGTGATTTGGCGGTGCGGTTTCTGGAATGTAATCAAACCCAAACTAGTGCGTCAACAGTGGCTGGAGCTGATACCGACAGCGAAACTAGCCCGGCAAAATGCCATCGTCAGGAGCAGCAACAAACACCGTTTGAACCAAGGCTGGCTGTTTCTGTGGCCTAGTTGGTCTCCGATCACAAAAAGTTTCCCGTGATGCCAATCAGGAATAATAAAGGCGCTCTCGCTATCTGTCCTGTGAAGAGTTGTGCCGTCTCAGAAAACTTAAATATCGGAACTCGACGCTGATCCCGATCACGATATTAAGATTTATGATTATGCTTAATAAATAATTTACATGCAAATCTGAATCTAGAAAATTGTGTTATTTTCAAGTTAAGAATAAGGGAAATTGATCGCGGAGAATTCAAAAATTATAAGCACCCTTTAAACCCCACCCCCAGGTTTATCCGTTATCAAAAGTTTCCATAACAGTTGGCTCAATTCGTTCTGGATCGGAATTTTCCTTTGATGAGTTTAAAGTTTCATTTTTTTCCTCCTAATGATGCACAACATATGTTTCAACTATGAAATTATACAAGATTACTGCATGTAAACGTTCGCGGTTCGCAGCATTAAACTTGCGTTTGCCGAGCGGAAGGAAAAATACTTTCGATCGAAAACGAGAATGCAAAAATTCGTTCGAACGAACTAGACGAACGATGTTCGAAAAATCGAACTGTTCTAATACGTTCGAACGAAAACAAGAATACGAATAGGGGAAACTTTCGATCGAATGTCATTCGATCGAAAACGAGAATAAGGGTGAAAGCCTCCTCTCTGTCCTTATTTTACATGCCACTTCGGTCTTCAGCCGGACTAGGGTCTTTTATTTATTTACTTCTTTTAGCTGTCTCAAATTTCAACCGTAATCGCGAAATTTAAACAAAATAAAATAGTACTGTATATCACTGCTTTTTCACTGCCTTTTCATTCACTTTTTTTTTTTCCTGTTGGGGAGAGAGTCCACTGCGACCATTAAGTTGATCTATTGTGGTTTACCCCGCGTTATTATTTTTACTTTGCTATGCTACTTGACACCCCTGCACTATTGGTTGAAGTTGCAGTTGTTTACCGGTAGCACTACGTGCACACACATCACTAGGTTGGATCTCCAAGTGCAATCTAAGTTCCCTTGAAAAGATCCATCCACATGCATGTGCTGCATCATTGGGGCGTACAATTCCAAGGTATTCACGGCTAGCATTTCACTAATGCTAAAACCGCCAACCTTCATCATACTATGTGTGCCAGGTTATGTCACGACCGGGATTCGATCTCATGAACGTTGGCTTAGAAGACAAGTATGCTATCCTCTAGGCCACGATCTGCTGGCTTTCATTCACTTACTTTGCGGGCCCCATTTGAGAGCACCAGTTCAGTTTTTTCCAGCCGCCATTTTGAATGAATCGGCATTAGATTTTAATCTCATGAAAACGTTACGGTGAACTAATAAAGCAGAAAAAAAACTTACCATCGTACCGGCTGCGCCAAATTGTAGGGATCTCTCCATTTTATCAATAAAAACACTTCCACACTTCTTTTTAAACAACACCAAACTTCGGTTCAACTTTTATTGCCCACAACCTATTCCGTTCGCTACCTGTGCTCAACTGACCGTTACACGTCTATTGCTATCGCTTCAGTCAACTATCTCCCTTGCACTCTTATAGCAGATTATAGCAAAAAGGTGCAATAGAATCGTTATAGCATAACAGTGGGCTACATACACTCTACAGAACGTTCTAACCCTTGCCCAACAAGCCAAGCTGGTTCAACTTGCTAGAGAAGCTAGTCTCCTCAAGCTTTAAATTCCGAGACTGAGCGAAGTCCGTTGGCCTCACACTGGAGAACACAAGACACAGTCCGGGACAGGTCTTGCTTTACTCTTGCATACGAGGACAACGAGGAGTTGGTTTCTTGCTAAGCCCGCAGGCCCATGCGGCCCTCATTAGATGGGAACCGATAAACGAAAGAATAATCGTAGCCAGATTTAAAACACGGGTTAGAAACACTACAATGGTTCAGTGTTATGTGCCAACTGACGTTGCCGATTTTCAGAAAAAACAGTTTTACAGTCAACTGGACAGCGTGGTAGAGAAAATTCCGAGGTGACATTCAAATCCACTTAGGCGACTTCAATGCAAAGATTGGCTCCAATAATCAGGACCTTGAGCGCATCATGGGGCGCCATGGTCTAGGACAGATGAACGAAAACGGAGAGCTGATTTTAGAATTTTGTGGCAATAACAACATGGTGATCGGTGGATCGACCAGCACAAAAGCTCACTTGGGTATCCCAAATTGACCTCATCTGCATCAGCCGAAAATGGAGGAGGAGCCTTCTTGATGCCCGCAACACTCGAAGCGCGGACATTGCATCTGACCATCACCTCGTCTTTGGTGAGATACAACTGAGAGTTCCGCGTGTTCAACGGCGCGAGGAGAAAGTCGGATGTCGATACGACGTCCACCGTTTGGAGAATCCAGAGGTGATAAGTGCATACATTGAACAGCTAGAATCTCGAGCCTAGGAATTGCCGACAGACGGAACAATCGAAAAACACACCACAATCAAGAATGCGTTTATTACGACGAGCCGTGGTACTCTCGGAAAAGTTAGTGGAAGAAGAAGTGAATGGATGTTGGACGAAACTTGTAGGATGGTCGATGATCGGAGAAAGGCAAAAGTCGGAATTGAGCAGGCATGTACCGGGTCAGCCAAAGCAGCCGCCCGCTTACGATATGGGGAGCTAGAAAAGGCAGTTAAACGACAAGAGAGCCTGGACAAATTCCCTAGCCGAAGAGGGAAAAAGAGCCGCCGCCAATGGAGATATCCGCTTACTTTATGACATTTCTCGCCGCCTCAGTGGTGCAAGGACTAATGCAAGAATGCCGCTGAAAGACCGAGCAGGTCAGTTATTGACCGATCGAACAGATCAGCTCAAACGATGGACTGAGCACTTCGAACAACTCTTCCGAGTCACGAATAGCGATGTCCAACAGAATCCGCATCTCGAAGCGCCAACAATATAAGCCTAGTAAGTCGCATAAATGGCGTCAACTCGGAAGTGCCTTCGCTGGTTGAAATAGAAGCGGCAATCAAAAACATAAAATCCAACAAAGCACCTGGAATCGATTGCATCCCTGCTGAAATGCTGAAAGCCGACCCTGCTCTGTCAGCACAAATGTTGCACCGTCTTTTCGCTGACATCTGGGATACTGCAACATTCCCGGCCGAGTGGATGCAGGGTATCCTCGTAAAGGTCCCGAAGAAAGGTGACCTGACAGAGTGCGGTAACTGGCGAGGCATGACGTTGATCTGTACAACCCTCAAAGTACTCTGCAAAGTGATCCTGAACAGGATCCAGGAGAAAATCGACGCTACACTCCGACGGCAACAAGCTGGATTCCGATCCGGACGATCATGTGTGGACCACATCACAACGCTACGAGTAATACTGGAACAAATCAACTAATTCCAGGACTCTCTTCTGCTGGTGTTCGTTGATTTCGAAAAAGCATTCGACCGACTTAACCATGAAAACATCTGGGCGGCTCTAAGGCGACGAGGGGTCTCAGAGAAACTAGTCCATCTCATCGAAGCTACGAGGCATTTTCGTGCAAGGTCTTGCACGACGGTGTCTTGTCCGAACCAATACCGGTAACTGCTGGAGTGAGACAAGGATGTATTCTATCACCGCTACTTTTTCTAATCGTAATGGATGAGATTCTGATTGGATCGATTGACTGTGCACCGAACCGAGGATTGCCGTGGAATCCTTCAACAATGGAGCAACTGAACGACCTTGACCTGGCTGTCGATATTGTTTTGCTCGCCCAAACACAACCGGATATGCAGAGCAAACTCGACGATCTCACCAAAAGTTCCAAGGCAGCAGGTCTCAAAGTCAATGTCGGATACACCAAGTTGATGGAGATCATCACAGGAAATCCCTCCAGCTTCATGGTAGCTGGACAACAAGTTGAGACAGTGGAATGCTTCCAGTCTCTTGGTAGCCAGATAACGCCTGATGATAGTACAAAAAAAGCCATCGAAACCCGGATCAGAAAAGCCCGATTTGCATTTGCGAGTCTCCGGAACATCTTGCACTCACGTTAGATATCTCTACAAACGAAATTTCGAATCTTTAACTCAAACGTCAAATCCGTATTGCTGGACGGGTGCGAAACTCGGTGCACATACGCGGTAACGACGCGAAAACTGCAAGTATTTGTACTCCGCTGCCTGCCGAATATCATCCGCACTTGGTGGCCTGGCAACTGGATCTCAAATGAGGAAGGAACTACATCGCCGGTGTCATCAAAGGGCGCTAGAAATCGAGATTTGGGAGCGTAAGTGAAGATGGATTGGATTGGCACACGCTGTGAAGAGATGAGAACGACATTTGCAGAGAGGCGCTTGAATGGAATCCAGAAGGACATCGAAGAAGAGGCAGGCCCAGAAGCTCGTGGCGGCAAGCCCTAGCCGCCGTAATACGAACTGTCGACGAGAGTCTTGACTGGGACTAATTGAAGACGTTGGCTCCGGATGGTGATCTTTTACCACGGCCCTATGCACCGGAGGATCGGCGCGGGACCATTAAATAAGTAAGTAAGTAAGTAAGTAAGTAAGTAAGTAAGTAAGTAAGTAAGTAAGTAAGTAAGTAAGTAAGTAAGTAAGTAAGTAAGTAAGTAAGTAAGTAAGTAAGTAAGTAAGTAAGTAAGTAAGTAAGTAAGTAAGTAAGTAAGTAAGTAAGTAAGTAAGTAAGTAAGTAAGTAAGTAAGTAAGTAAGTAAGTAAGTAAGTAAGTAAGTAAGTAAGTAAGTAAGTAAGTAAGTAAGTAAGTAAGTAAGTAAGTAAGTAAGTAAGTAAGTAAGTAAGTAAGTAAGTAAGTAAGTAAGTAAGTAAGTAAGTAAGTAAGTAAGTAAGTAAGTAAGTAAGTAAGTAAGTAAGTAAGTAAGTAAGTAAGTAAGTAAGTAAGTAAGTAAGTAAGTAAGTGAGTAAGTAAGTAAGTAAGTAAGTAAGTAAGGGAGTAATTAAAGTAAGCCTGTCATTTTCCAAATGCTCATTCTTAAATTATAATAAAAACGATCTAATAGTTGAGTTGTCGAGTAATTCTCAACATGAATATTTCGATGATTTCAATCTTATTTTTTCCAGATTCAATTTATTTAGATTTTCAAGTCTTGTTTTGTTTCTTCAGCTACTGGAATTCAGTTTCATGAGAACTCATGATCTTTGTACTAAAGGGTGTCCGCTATGAAATTGCCGTACTATGAAATTGCTTTAACTTTTTAACCGTTGGGTCGAATTCAATGAAAATTTGAGTGGATTTAGTTCATAGTGCATTGATTACATCCTGCAAGTCCTGTGATCCAAACTCGCGGAAAAAGAGTCGAAAGAACAGCTCGTGTGTGAAAAAATCTTGCGCATTCATCACGAGAACAAGGATCTCTCGCATTGTTCCATCGCTTAAACGTTGTAAATCGCGATTTTCACGGTGTCGCAAGTGATTAAGCAGTTCGAGGAACGATTGACCACCACTCGGAAGCCCAGAAGTGAAGGAAAAAGTATTCCGTACAACACGAAACATCAAAACTGCGTAGTTGAGGTCTTCAACCGAAATCCGAACGCCTCCGTTCGAAATATGGGTAAGAAACTGCACCTAAGCCGAAGTTATTTCCAGAAGGCCAAAACTAAGGCTGGGCTTGAAACGATCAAGGTACAAAAGGTCCCTAATCGCGACGAGAAGCAGAACAAGTTCGCCAAAACCCGTACCAGGAAGTTGTACCTCAACATGCCGAGTAAAGTTATATGCTGCATCATGGACGACGAAACAAGATTCAAACTTTAAACAGATCCCCGGCAACCTGTTTTTCAGCGAATAAGCTTAGCGTTCCGGAGCATAACCGCACTCAGAAGATGTCCAAATTTATAAATTCCTGGTTTGGCTAGCCATTTCCACGTGCGGGAAGCGAAGTGCACCTTTCGTGACCCAGGACACGATGAACGGACAGGTGTACATGAAAGAGTACCTCCAGAAGCGGCATCTTCCTCTCCTGAAGGCCCACAACGTCCCAAAACAACACTTCGGAGCTCCGCCCCATCGAGAAGTGCTGGACGATTATGAAGCAGTACCTTCTTAAACGATCTAAGGTAGTGAAGACAGTCGCGGAACTGAAGAAAGTATGGATTTACATGCAACAAACGGTTGATTCACAGGTTGTGCAGAATCTTAAGGCCAGGGTTACGGCCAAGATGCGGGCATTTGCGTATGGACTGTAAATAAAATACGAGTCAAATGGTAAAATGAAGTTTAATAGTTATTTTTCAATCCCTGAAAATTTGATGGCTATCGGATGAAAACTCGAATTTTGTGAATCAATTTTGTGTGAGGCAATTTCATCGTGGACACCCTTTATTTCATTAGCTCCATGATAATTTTTGCTTAAAATTAAACACATGTGTTTTGATAAGTATGGAGTAAGGATTTGAGTGCTACTTGAACTTTGAAATTTGATTCATTACATGTTCATCGAATACCATTATTCGGTACATCTCTAATTGCTAGAATCTTTTTATTTCAGCACTCACACGGGGAACAATAGCACCAATTTTGAAGTAAAAAAATCTGACAACCGCCAATCGTCCCGTTCGATGGAATGGCGAAGTTGCGACCAGAATCCCAATGAAACGCCACCGAATGTCTCCTCGCGCTGAATCCAAAACATTTGTAACCGACAGGATGTAATTCTAGCTTTGCGAGACAGCTCCAAATGCTTTAAATCAATTTGTCAATCATCTTCAGCACCGGAACAAGTACAATTCCACACGTCTTTCGGAAGTGATTCTCTCCCAGAGGCACATTTGCAGCATCAAAATCACATTAGCTCTCAATCTCGAAGCTTTGGCTAGATGGACGATTGAGACAGGAGGGGGAGGAGCCGGTGAACCGGAAACGGCTGGCTGGGGGTGGGAGGAAGTCACGTGTCAACTTGAAAACATTCATCATCAATTTCACAGCCTCACACGCACTCGAGAGAAGCTCCAAGGTTCAGATCCCTACAGCAAAGCAAGAGAGCGCAAAATGAAGTGGAAAAGTGAAAAATAGGCATCTCCATCAGCTTCTCGCCTGGGCCAATTCCAGACTGCCAGCAGAGCCAGCCCAACAATCCACCCACCCACCACCCACACACCGATCGCAAATAATGGTCTTATCTTGACCTGGTGATCAAATTTATGGAACCGAGCGATGTTCCAGGAGGGGGAAAGCCGCAGAGAAAATCAGCATTTTCACACTCTTGCTGCCTGCCATTCTGTCGGATGTGGTGCGTACATTTGTACACAACAATCGACTTTTTCCCTTATTCGATTTTTTTTTGCTTTGCTCTTTCTGTTGATAGCATGAGTGTTTCATCTTATCGCTTTTCGTTTGCGGTTTTTATTATTGTCGCGCGTTAGCAAGACCGATAAAGCGCGATGAAAAATGATGACGACTGTTCCGTGTTCGGAAACTGTTTTTATTCTTCTCCGTGTTCTCATGAAATTGAAAAAAAACTCTCGAGCATGTGAAAGTCGAATCGTGTTACCGTCAGTTTTGGCTGATTGCATTACGGATTTTCTTTAATTTCCTTTTCGTATCTACTTTTTTATTCCGTCCTGTTAGATTATTATTTTTTTTTAAATAAGTCTGCCTTCCACCTGTTTTACGTTTTAAACTTTTCTACTAATTTGTTTTAAAGTGTTGTTTCATCCTAAAAAAAGCTAAAATTTTTCAATAGAAAAAGTGTGGTTAATTTTAACTTCTTTTAAGCTTTCTTTCCTAAAAATCCAAAATATTTATCTATCCAACTCAGACCCTCACTCACGATCGTTACTTAAAATCAAACTTATCAGCTCTTAGTTGAAAAATAAAGACTATTTTATGAATGATTTTTAAAAGCAAGTTCACTCGTGTTGGAAGAAAGTGGTAGAAATTTTGACACTTGTTGCACATTTTGAAAATTTTACAATGCAAAACATTTTTTCAAGATCTGCTGCCGTCAAATTTCTTTGCAACGCTGTTTCTATTTCAGGCGTATCAGATATAAATCCAATTAATTGTGCATCACAGCATGCGGAAATAGATATGGTGTTGAAAAGAAAATTGATGGCCCCAAAAATTAAAAAAAATTGATATTATAAAATTTTCAAAATGTGCTTGAAGTGTCCAAATTTTCACTATTTTCTTCCAACACCAGTAAACTTGCTCTAATCTATATATATAAAAATGAATTTCTGTCTGTCTGTCTGTCTGTCTGTCTGTCTGTCTGTCTGTCTTTCTGTCTGTTCCCTATAGACTCGGAAACTACTGAACCGATTTACGTGAAACTTGGCAGGTGGGGGTATTGGAGGCCGGGGAAGGTTCCTATTCTGGTTTGGGACCCCTCCCCCTTACAGGAACGGGGGGAGGGGCCTCCCAAATAAAAGACAATTTTTTGCATAACTCGAGAACCCATCAAGCAAATGGTATCAAATTTGGCATGAGGTGGTATTTGGGAACGGGGAATATTTCAATGAATATTAGGTACCCCTCCCTTCTCTCAGTGGGGTGATAGGAAGGGGGGAGGGGGGCTACCTTACAATTTTTCATATAACTCGAAAACTAATCAAGATATTGGAACCAAATTTGGCATGGGAAGGTGTTTTGATATGAAAAATATTTCAATGATTGTTTGAGGCCCCTCCCTCCCTGCAGTTGAAAGGGGGAGGGGCCTCTTTTATTTTTTTTTACATAACTCAAAAACTAATAAAGCAAATGGAACCAAATTTGGCATGGGAAGGTATTTGGATGCGAATAATATTTCAATAATTATTTGAGACCCCTCCCTCTTTCCAGTAGGGAGATATAATGGGGGGAGGGGCCCTCTTTTTAATTTTCTACATAACTCAAAAACTAATCAAGCAAACGGAACCAAATTTGGCATGGGCGGATGTTTGGGAACGCGACATGTTCTAATGATTGTTTGAGACCCCTTGCTTCTTCCAGCGGAGAGAAAGGAAAGAGGGAGGGAAGTTTCATAAAATTTTTATTGCATAACACAAGAACTATAACAACAAACGGAATTAAATTTGGCATTGAATGATATTTGGGTACGAGAAATGCTTCTATGAATATTTCGTATCCCTCACACGCACACCTTCAAAAAGGTGGATGAAAAGGGGGAGAAGAGGTCTCCCTTACAATTTTCAGTATAACTGGAGAGCTGATCGAGCAAATTGAACCATATTTGGCTTGTGAGGGTATTTGGATACGAGAAATGTTTCTATTATAAATTGAAGCCACCTTTTTTCAATGGAAAGATAAAAAGGGGGAAAAGGGGGCTTCCATACAATTTTTTTGCATAACTCGAGAATTAATAGAGCAAATGAAATAAAATTTGATATCAAAAAGTATTTGAGAACAAAAAACACTTTTATGAATATTATGTTCTCACCCCTCCATTCAATGAGGAGAACGGAAGGGGGATGGTACTTTCTTTCAAGTTTATGCATAACTCAAGAATTTACAACGCAAATAAATCCAAATTTGGCATGGGATAATATTTTAATACGAGAAATTTTTTTACGTCAAACAATTCCTTTCTTGCAGTGGGATGATAGAATTGGGAATAAAGGAAGGGAAGAGGAGAGAAATGGACAAAACTTAACATGGAAAATCATTTGATATGATTCTATGATTATCTGACATACCATGCTCTATTCTGTGAGTAGGTGCATGGGAGGAAGGAGGTTAGCCCAATACAATTTTGTTAGCATTAGTTCTCAATTTATGCTAACGAAGCCATCAAATGGAAACAAAAATGGCATGGAAAGGTACTTGGTTACGAGATATGTTTCTACGATTGTTATAGACCCTTTCGCTTTACAGTGTAGAGAGGAGAAAAAAGGAGGGGGTTCCACATAAATTTTGTTGTAAAGCTTAAAAACTTATCAACCAATTTAACAATATTTGATACAAAAAATTTTTTGGGAATGAATAAAATGGGTATGATTATTAAAGATCACACCTCATTCAGCAGGGGGGGAGGGAAGCACAGGGGAGAGGGGGCTCTCTTATCAGTTTTCTAGCATAAATCCAGAATATATCAAGCAAAAACAACCATATTTTATCAGTTGGATTATTTGCGTACGATTTATTTGAGACCCTCCTTTTTAGGGCGAAGCTTAAAGAAACAGATTAAAATTACCAGATCTTTAACACAAATTTATCGATCAAGATTCAGAATATAAGTTTACGTTATTTTTGGATTGCCATCCGAAACTCCAGCTGCAGCTCTTAATTTATAGCGGTTGCTTATGAATTATGTTATAATTTGATTTAAAATAATGCCAACAAAACAGTAAAAATTTGATTAAATTCTGAAAATATCATTCGATTTTGAAAGGTGTAGCAAAGCACACCGGGTCAGCTAGTAACCATATATATAAAAATGAATTTCTGTCTGTCTGTCTGTCTGTCTGTTCCCTATAGACTCGGAAACTACTGAACCGATTTGCGTGAAACTTGGCAGATAGGGGTATAGGAGGCAGGGGAAGGTTCCTAATGTGGTTTGAGACCCCTCCCTTTCTCATGAAAGGGGGGAGGGGCCTCCCAAACAAAAGACAGTATTTTGCATAACTCGAGAACCAATCAAGCAAATGGTATCATATTTGGCATGGGGAGATATTTGGGAATGAGGAATATTTATATGAATATAAGGTACCCCTCCCTCCTCTCAGCGGGGTGATCGGAAGGGGGAAGGGGGGCTACCTTACAATTTTTCATATAACTCGAGAACTAATCAAGATATTGGATCCAAATTTGGCATGGGAAGGTGTTTGGAAACGAAAAATATTTCAATGATTATTTGAGACCCCTCCCTCTTTCCAGAAGAAAGGGGGAGGGGGCCTCTTTCATATTTTTTACATAATTCAAAAACTAACAAAGCAAATGGAACAAAATTAGGCATGAGTGGTTATTTGGGAACGTGACATGTTCTAATGATTGTTTGAGACCCCTTCCTTTTTCCAGCGGGGAGAAAGGAAAGAGGGAGAGGGGTTTCATACAATTTTTACTGCATAACTCAAGAACTACAACAAAAAATGGAACCAAATAAGACATGGAACGATATTTGGGTACGAGAAATGCTTCTATAAATATTTAGACCCCCTCACTCCTTCAAAGAGGTGGATGAAAAGGGGAGGAGAGGTCTCCCTTACAATTTTCAGTATAACTGGAGAGCTGATCGAGCATATTGAACCATATTTGGCATGTGAGGATATTTGGATACGAGGAATGTTTCTATTATAAATTGAAGCCCCACCTTTTCAGCGGAAAGATATAAAGGGGAAAAGGAGGGTTTCCATACATTTTTTTACATAACTCGAGAATTATTCGAGCAAATGAAACCAAATTTGGCATCAAAAAGTATTTAAGTACAAAAAACACTTTTATGAATATTAAGTTCTCACCCCTCCATTCAATGGGGAGAACGGAAGGGGGGGTGGTACTCCCTTTTAAATTTATGCATAACTCAAGAATTCACTACGCAAATAAAACCAAATTTGGCATGGGATGGTATTTCAATACGAGAAATTTTTCTATGTGGAACAACTTCTTTCTTGCAGTCAGTGGATAGAATTGGGAATATAGGAAGGGAAGACGAAAGCTTACATTTAACTTTTTTTTTACAAACTCCGAGGAATGGACAAAACTTAACATGGAAAATCATAATTTGACACACCATCCTCTTTTTAGTGAGTAGGTACATGGGAGGAGGGAGGTGAGCCCAATACAATTTTGTTAGCATAAGTTCTCAATTTATGCTTACGAAGCCAACAAATGGAAACAAATATGGCATGGAAAGGTACTTGGTTACGAGATATGTTTCTACGATTGTTATAGACCCTTACGCTTTACAGTGTAGAGAGGGGAAGAAAGAAAGGGGCTCCATATAAACTTTGGTGTGAAGCTTAAAAACTTATCAACCAATGGAACTATATTTGATATAAGAGGATTTTTGGAAACGAAAAAAAATGGTTATTAAAGATTACAATCTCCATTCAGCAGGAGGTGAAGGAAAGGACAGGAGGGGGCTCTCTTATCAGTTTTTAGCATAAATCCAGAACATATCAAGCAAAAACAACCATATTTTATAAATAAGATTGTTTGCGAACGATTAATTTGGGAACCTTCTTTTTTAGGGCGAAGCTTAAGGAAACAGATTAAAATTATTAGATCATTAACATAAATTTATAAATCAAGATTCAGAATATAAGTTTAAGTTATCTTTGTGTTGCAATTCGAAACTCCAGCTGCAGCTCTCATTTTATAGCCGTTACTTATGAATTACGCTTAATTCGATTTAAAATAATCCCAACAAAACAATAAAAATTTAAATAATTTCTGAAAATATCATTTGATTTTGAAAGGTGTAGCAAATCACACCGGGTCAGCTAGTAATATAATAAAGTTATCATTCAAGGACTCTTACCTCAGAAGTAGGCTGTGTCAGAAAAGAGCAGACCAAAATTTATGACAGCAAAATTTTCAATTTTTGGAATTATGGATTTTCGATTTTTTTGGTAATTGTATCCAAAAATTGGTTCCAATGGCAGTTGAAAAATGAACAATCAAGACCACAAACGGCAAGGTCTTCTATGAAGCTGCGATGGAGCTCCACAGAGGACGACTTTCGGCAAGAACAGCATTGGAGCATTCAGAACATTTAGCATCCTCAAGAGCACGTGAATGATCAGGCTAAAGAAAAAAAAACCTTCGCAACAATCAGATAAGTACCTGTGTGGCGCACGAATGGGTGTATGGGTATATCCAAGGCGTGTAAAGCTTCAGGTGTGTTCTTATACCAATGCACGGAATCGTCCATCTTGTGACAGGCAATCGTAATCGTAGGCATGGTAGGCGAACAATTCGCTGTCAAAAAGCGCTCCGTCTCCACCCCCCACCAATGAGATCATACGCATTTACTCTGTATTAATGAATTAAACGGATACCGCGTCATCCCACACGAGCGAGCATTTGGCGATTTTTTTTAAATTTAATCGAAAAGGTAAACAAATGTGGTCAACAATTGACGCTGAATTTAGTTTAATCAATCTTGCCTGAAATTCAAACAGTTTAATAATTACCCATAAAAACTGGTAAAAAAATAGTTCGAATACTTATTATATGAAAAGTAGTTGAATCAAAAAGCACCGCTGTTAGATGACTTTCGGAGACTACCTAGATTGAAATGAAAAAAAAAAGTGCCATGTTAACATATTGCTTAAATAGTTTTGTAAATAAGCGGGTTATAAAACAATGCCGAAACTGAAATTGATGAATCCAGTTGTATTAAGAAAACAACATGAAATATAAATGAAATTTAAAGCGAATCGTAAGGATCGCTTAATCATGTTCACAATTTCAAGCGGGTTTAGAGCACAGCTTGAAATTGGAAGGCGAGTAGAGAGGACAGCCTATGCTTGCGAGTTGAGAGGACTGCAAGGTAAAATAAGCGTGTTGAGAGGACAGCTGTATTGAAATAAAAGCGAGTTGAGAGGACAGCCTGTGAATTGCGAGTTGAGTGGACCGCAAAATAAAAACAGCATGTTTTAAGTACAGCTGTATTTAATTACAAGGCTAGTTGAGAGGACAGCCTTTGAATTTTTAGTTAAGAGGACCGCAAAATTAAAAGCGTGTTAAGAGGAAAAAGGCAAGCTGAGACAACAGCCGATGCACGCGAGTTAGGAGGACCGCAAAATAAAGAGTGTGCTGAGAAGACAGCTACATCGAAGAAGGCAAGATTAAAGGGCTGTATATGAATGTAAATATTACATTCTACATTACAGACATGAGAAATATGCGACATAGTTTTTATTATCATCTTCATCATCAACTACTTACAATTTTGAAATACAAATATTTCAAGGTGGCGGCCATGTTAGGATTCGGTGAACGTACGTAGAAAAAGATTGTTCTCACGAGTAATTACATTTTCTAAAAGAACAGCTTCTTAAAAGCTAATATCGATATGTGCAATCAGTGTTCACTTGAGATTAATAAAGTATAGAAGTCATCTTCGTTGTTTCCCCTACACAAAGTCCAACTTCATTTAACCGGAAAGTGGCTTGAAAGTTTAAAGTGTTATCCCTGAAGTTCCTTCCCAAGGTGATTCGGAAAATAAAGTGGAAAGTGAACGGTTAATCTATACTGCATTACTTAGACCAAATAAGCTCAAGTGAACTTCGGATCATAGATGACCGCAAAACCGCGCGAGAAATTTTTAAAATAACGGCTAGTCTTGGCCTGCCCTAACAGATGATAAGATGGAAAGATAACAAAATAAAGAAATAAGAAAAGTACAAGGTGAGCTGGTGAGAAGAGGCAAAGAAATAAGTTAAGCAAAGGACGAGAAGAAGCTTAGAGTAAAAATATGAGAGTAGGGGAAGTGCACCCACCTCCGTCGTATCCCTCTGATTCGACTTAACTCATGAATGCGTGTTTTAGAACAAAAAAATCAATGTCCACTTCAATTGGCTCATTCACATGATTAACTTACACCTATAAATTTATTTTCTATCACAAATTTGTCACTTTAAAATATTTGATTTGAAATCACGAAGTGAAATGAATTATTGGCGCAATCCGCCATATTTATAGACGAATTTAGTGATCAACCCAAATAAAATTCGAAAAATCTAACCTGATCCATATAAATTAGGCGATATTCGATTGAAATCGAATCGCCCGGTCCCCATAATTCGTTGTAATATTGCGACAGCGAAAAGGAAACCGTTTTGCAAGAATTCGGATTAGATCGGTTTATTTTTGATGACCACGGTCGAACTCATAGAGATTGAACATAATTTATTTCCAAATATTTTTTTATTTTGACCTCATTGAAGCTAGGAACATGCTGCGCAAGGAGATAAGTGCAAAAAAGCCTATTTCTATTAATAAATTACTTAAATATATTCAGCATTGCTTATAATGCAAGGATTTAATTAAAGAAAGAACTTTTTTAGCTAAGTGGTTAATGTTTCATTAAGAGGATTATTTTTCAGGTAGATAATTACTAACTTGTACGAATTATTTACTCAGGTACCGTGCATAATTCAACAGACGTTGAGGTGCACGCAATAATATCTCCAACTTTACACATTACTAACGCTTTAATCCAATGACATTGATTCTTCAAAATTTTGTTTATTTTAGGATTTAACTTTGAATTCCTTCTCTGAATTGTATTTATAAAGCTGAGTTCTGTCAGTTCGAACTAAGACTGAAATGTTATTGTGAGGCTGAATGTTTAATCAGGATTGATTTCTCGAGTGTGAATAAGAAGAGTGTCCATTAGGGTGTCCCAAAATTGCATAACTTCTGGGAATATGGGGGCTCACCCTCAAAATGGTAGATTAGGATGTGCAGAACAAACTTTTGTATGAAGCCGACTGAAAAAAAATATGTTTAGAGGTTCCGCAAGCGCGATCTTTAAAAAAGTCCACTTTCAAAAGATTTGACCTTAAATAAATTCTGAGTCCAAAAATTATCATGAAATTTATGCATTTTATATTTTTTTAATTTTGTTCGAGTTAAATACTACACGAAAAAATGAAAAATGAACCAAATTTGAATCAAAATGTAAAACAAGCAAGCTATTTCTAAGAAAAAAAATTTTTTTTGTCCAAAAATTTTGAATACAACTGACCAAAATGTGTACCAAGCGTAACATATTTTTGATACCAATGCCATCAAAAGATGCGGATTTTTGTGCACTTAAACTTTGCTAAACAAAGCATGTTGTTTGTACCATCGTGTGAAGGGCTATTTACGGTTAATGCTTAATAAAAATCACAATTTAGGATATTTTATATTTATTTTATCAAATTTGTCATAATAAATACCTACTTTAAAATCAAAATACTTGCAAAAAAAAAAGACTTGGATGCTTTGAGAAAGTCATCAGAAGGCCATATGCCAAATTTGAGCGGAATCGGACAACTGGAAGGGGTTGCACTGAATCTCAAGTGTGAAAGGGACTCTGAGACATAGTGTTCTGTAGAAGCATAAAAAACTGACTTTTCATCAAACAGTTTTTACTTTACCAATCGATTGCTTGATTATGTAGATTGTATTTATTTGTTATTATATTTGTATTGTACAATTTTAATTAAGACTAACATTTCACCTGAAGACTGCAACTCGATTGGACTTAAAAAAAAAGTTATGGCTGTACAAAGATTGTATTTTGGTTACAAATTGTCCTGTAAAACGCAATGGGTAAAATGTACTCATTGTGTGTTAAACGACAATTTGCCACAAAAATACAATCTTGGAACAGTCATAACTTTTTTGTTTTAAGTCCAATCGAGTTGCAGTCTTCAGGTGAAATGTTAGTCTTAGTTAAAATTGTAATAAAATCTACATAATCAAGCAATCGATTGGTAAAGACAAAAATGTATGATGAAAAACCAGTTTTTTATTCTTCTTTAGAACACTATGTCTCAGAATCCCTTTCACACTTGAGATTCAGTGCAACCCCTTCCAGTTGTTCGATTCCGCTCAAATTTGGCATATGGCCTTTTGATGACTTCCTCAAACCATCCAAGTCTTATTTTGCAAGTATTTTGGTTTTATAGTAGGTATTTATTATGACAATTTGATAAATTAAATTAAAAAATATCCTAAATTGTGATTTTTATTACCGTGATTAGCTCTTCACAAGATGATACAAACAACACGTTTTGTTCAGTAAAGTTTAAGTACACAAAAATCCGCATCTTTTGATGGCATTGGTATCAAAAAAATTTTACGCTTGGTACACATTTTAGTCAGTTGAATTCAAGATTTTTGGACCAAAAAAATTTTTTTTCTTGAAAATAGCTTGCTTGTTTTACATTTTGATACAAATTTGGTTAATTTTTCATTTTTACGTGTAGTATTTAACTCGAACAAAATTAAAAAAATATGAAATATATAAATTTCATGAAAATTTTTGGACCCAGAATTTATTTAAAATCAAATCTTTTGAAAGTTGACTTTTTTCAAAGATCGTGCTTGCGGAACCTCTAAACATAATTTTTTTCAGTCGGCCCCATACAAAAGTTTGTTCTGCACATCCTAATCTACCATTTTGAGAGTGAGCTCCAAGATTCCCAGAAGCTATGCAATTTTGGGACACCCTAGTGTCCATTTTGCAGCCATTATAACGTTTACGGAAATCGGGAAATCTGAAGTTCCTTTCCCGAGAAAAAAAAACAAGATTTCAACTCCTGACTGCATACGAAACCTTTATATATTTTACCAAAAATCATAAATTTTGAAGTCTCGGAAATCAAAGTCTCATATAGTTTTGTGTTCTCAAATAAATTTATAAATATGTAGCCTTGAATGTTAACAAGATCCAGATTTTTGAAAAAAAATAATCGAGATTAAAAAAATAATAATTGAATAAAAAAAATTAAAAAGGAAAAAATTTAAAAAATTAAACAATACATACATAAAAAAATTAAAAATAATGAATGAAAAATAAGAAATATTTAAGAAGAGATTAATCTTCGTAATCAATGTTTATTTAATAATTTATCGGCCTTATCGGTGAATAGTCATGTTGTTTTTAATAAGAACGTCTTGAGATTACTGAAATTTTATACATGTACATAAAGAAAGATAGAAGACATGAAGATCCGTCCAACAAATTTTAAGATTCCAAATATTTTTGTTAAGCGTGTAATAACTGCGCGACTTTTCATCCCTGTCGGAAAGGGAGAACTGGAGTCCTGTCGTCGTAAATGGTAACAACAAAAGTAAAAGGACAAGGAATAAAAGCTTATCTTTAAAGTGTGGTGTACGAGTGAAGATATTATTACATGCGGCTTCATAAAATTATAATGAGTTCTCTTCATAGTTGAGCTTAGTTTGTGATCAAATTCGGAAAATTATTTGGATTCGAATAATAAAGACATCACAACACTTGTAAAACCTGCAAAATTGTTTCGAGATATGTATACAGTCGTCTCAAAATTATTGATGAGGCTCTCGTCAAAAGGTTCGATTATCGACTAAAAGGAATCGCATTGTAGATATTCTTCGAACGAATTGAATTCATCGCTAACCGCTAGCAGAAGGAAGGTTAATCAACCGCAAATTCGAATCTTAAACCAATACTTCGATAGTCTGGGGAAAACCAAATGTAAGATTTTAAATAATATAATGAAAACTAAATTTATAAATAAATTGTATTCCGTTTTAGCTTTAAGCTGCTACTACAAAGGCTGCAGTAAAGATGCATTTTTTATCCGGACAATGTTCTTACTAAAATCTATATCAGTTTTCACCGATATGGTCGATGAATTGAAAGTTTAAATAATCAAATAAAGAAAATTAAAAAAAAATAAATTCAAAAAATTAAAAATAATATAAAAAAGTTAAAAAACGAAAAAAATAAACAAAAAATTTGTTAAAAATGTTGAAATAAAAACCTTGCCAAAAAATATTGTGTTTGATAAATCAAATATGGTTTTTCGTTGAACAAAATTTGTTTGTAATTACCAACTTCTGTGAAATTTTACAGCAAAATAACAGCGTTCTAAAAAGTTAAACGTCTGTTAGGACAACACAAAGTTCAGATGACATAGAAATCATGTGTTGAATGAATTTCGGTGAAATTATCCAACAAATTCATTAAGTCCCTTTGGAAAATGTGTCTCGAACAAATAAAAATGTATTCAAACAACATTCTAGACTTATTGATTAATCTTGATATTTCATCCGAGAAATGTGGGATTCTGTAATTGTTTTCGAAATGAAGAGTTAATCACCGTAAATTTGTTTTAATGAAATTATTAATTGTTTTCGGAAAACTTCCTCTATCTAATGCAAATGTATTCATCCAGCAATCAAAACGACCAACAGACTCGCCATAAATCGTACTCACTGTTTCGTTTTAATGAGAGATCTGGCAGCAGCAAATGATCCTTTATCGAACTTTGAGAGACTAAAATAATTTAATAAACTTCAAAGTAAACAACTTCCACAAAATATTGGGTGAACAGATTTATAGGAATTTCATGCTCAATTAAATGGACTACATCAAAAGTGAATGAAAAAAAAATACAAACTACATCAACATATATGCGAACATCATCACCAAGGGGAAGCACACTAATTGGACATGTCTAAATTCGCCATCAATCGAACAAATCAAGTTGGAGCGCTGGTAAATTTTCCACCAATAAATAAATGTTTAATTGGCTCGAATGAAAAATTCCCCAGAGAAAGTCCTTCATCAGCTAGACGGATAAACAAACAAACGACGACAATGACGGGCCGAAAAAAACGATTTTATGGAAATATAAAACAGTGAAAAATGGAACACTTATTGGAAATTTAACAAACCGAATGACGACTTTCAACAAACAGCATATGTGCAATATACATATCGGTGGAATTCGTTCGGCATCCGGTCGATATTTTTTCTTCTCAAATTATTTTCGGGACAAACTTTCTCTCGGTCCCAGTTTATCAATGATTAATGATTGAGAAAAAAAAAACACGACGCTGCATGAGTGATTGTGTTAATTTATGAAATGTATGGTGCTTCGAGGGCTTCCCGCTTTGCCGTTAAATTAATTTTTGCTATTGTTTTCATTGCTTTATCGAAATATTGGCCCTCCACTGCGCAAAGTCAATTAGTGAAAATTGATTTTTTCAACATTTTAAACCCGTGCACTCTGAGAACGCAGAAGATATGCTAGGGAGTTTCTAAAAATTTGATTTTTTTTAATGAGATTTAAAAAAACAATATGGTGATAAATTCGACTGTAGTTACTTTATAAAAGAGCCATCAAAGAAAACAATAATTGCTTTTCCAGTTCAAAAAAGGGAAGACTCAATAGCGGCTCATTATTCAAACATACGGAGAAATTTTGCCAGTTTTTTCACGCGATTGTTTTGTGTGGTTTTTTACTATTAACGCGGTATCAGAAAGAAACTATACATTCTCAATTGATACAAATTTGGGGTGGCAAAAAATGACCGGTGGCATGAAACCCTAACAATAGGGATATTGGGTGAAAGGGCTCAAAGGAAAGAAGTCAAATTTTTAGTAACCAAAATAAGGAAAAAATTTAATAAAACAAGACAAACTGGGTAGAACAAGATAAAACGAAGTAAAACAGAATGGACGTACATATATGGAAGAAGATCATGACAAAACTAGATGAACCAGAAAAAAAAACAGAACTAAAAAATGATCAAAAATGAAAAATTATTCAAAACAAAAACAAAATAAAAACAGATCAAATAAGATGGAACAAGATAAAACAAGTCCAAAGTCCAAACCAAATAAAATATATCGTCAACTGGGACATCATGCAACACTTTTCAACTTCAATGGCTTCTTAAAACTTAATGTCCACAGATAATCATATTGCTTGTGCATCAAAAGTGTTGATGGAACATCAAATTGACGTAGCCAGAAAAATTATTGGTCTCGCCGATTATTTTTTGAATTACAAAAAAATGCGATTTTCACCCAACTAAGAAAAAAAGGTTAGATGCAACAAATGAAATGAAAAATCAAATGAAAACGTTTGAAAATTTTTAGTTTTAATATATTTGTGATGTCGTAACGTAGAAGGCATCAATTACAGTTATTGTTTAAATTGAATTTGACAAATTATCTGTAAAAAAAATATTTTTAAAGAAAAATAATAGAGCGGCATACATTAAGAAATGAAAAATACTTTAAAAAAATTCTACTAGTTGAAGGCATAAACGGATGAATGCAATTTTGGAATTAACAAACGCGTGATGCAAAACAGTATATTCCAGCATTTGGAAAAGAGATTTAAAAAGGGAAATCTTTGATTTGCATTTTGATGCATTTAAGCCCAGACTGGTAACTGGTAACTGGTAACTGGTAAATGTATATCTTCGTCATCATTACTTTGTCATCATTAAATGATAACTTTATTACATGAAATGAAAATAGCAAGGTACAATAAATGGAACTTAATCAGTACCGAAACAGGAACAGTAGGTTCAAAGGCGGAAATTGTGATCGTTCAACAAAACCTATAAGGGAGAGTGGGGATACTTGATCCCTTTTTCTTATTTTCATCATATCTTTTTGAAAAAAATTAGAAACTCGCACCCTTTTACATTTTTTGACAGCGTGTAACTTCAAGTTTCTATGCTCCAAAAACTTGAAACCATAGATGAATAAGAAGCATTTTCATGGGAGTTAAAAAATTGCGATATTTTTGAAGTTAAGGGAGACTTGATCCTCTATTGAAAGAGACTTAATTCTTCATTCTGGAAGCTCTGATCCTTGAAAAAAAATCAAACAAAACCCCAAGATAGAATATCAATTGACGATTTTGGTAATGTTTGTTCTCATTTCTCAATTTATAACTGTCAGAAGAAGAAAATTCTATAACTTTGTCTCAACCCTAATAACATTTCATACTTAAAGGCGCAATTTTCTATAATTTAGAGAAAATTTATTATTTTAGCTTTTCTCTTCAGATATTAGTTATAGGATGAACATAAGTTATCTCGTAATCAGCAATGATCACAATCCATTCAGAAGAAGAATATGCCGTTTTGAACTCTAGGGATCAAATGTACCCATAATCAACATTTTAGAAAACTTGAGAGTTTTCCATTGATATGAAAATTTGATATTTTGAAGTTCATATTACACTCGAACGATTGATTTATTGGAATAAATATTTTTGTTATTATTTTTCCATGTAAGAAACATTTTAAAGTGATGAAGAAAGATCTTCAAATATCATTTTTTGAAATTTTTCAAAAATAGTTCAATAACTCAAACAATTACTTTCTTAAATTTGTTCGAGCTTTAAACATTGTTGTTTTGCTCCATTTGGCCCATTATTCTAGAACATTTGATATTTGTAAAACATTCCAGTTAGGAGATATAGCTAGGGAATCAAGTATCCTCATTCTCCCATAATTAGAAATTTTATTTGAGCTTGCAGACAAGATCTTTAACTATAAATATATTTTGTGAAAAACACTAAACTACCTCTGGTCTATCAGAAAAAAACGTGTATTTAAAAAAACCATCGCTTAAAGGGTTCAAAGTAGGGCAACTAACCTTAGAAGCTTTAAAAACATACGCCTTTTCTGCTGCAGTTTTTACCAATCTATGCTGACTTTGAACGTTAATTTATGTAACCTTTGAACGTTATGATCTGATTCCTATTGACTAAAATGGTAGAGAAACTCATAAAAAGGATAATTTGGGAATTTGTAACAAGTTTGCCATAAAAATACTGGATGGTTTTTGAAATACCCGACGTTTCGACCAGTTTTGTTAGTTTTCTTCAAGGGAACTTAAAGATTCATTACGAAATATATTCTTGAGAGTAACTGTCTTGGATCTTGAACGGAACAACAAAATAAACCGCTAGGTGCACTGCCATATGCCTGATGTCTCACGCACAGTTTCTACCCCTGAATGTATGCAACACCTTTTTGTTTTTCTTCTTATATCAGCATTAGGGACAGAAAAGATGTAAAACTTAGTTCAAATAGATCCAAAACCTACTCTAATTGGTGTCACAGTAGAATGAGTCGATTTGGGGTCATTTTTGAATTCCTCAAACCCTGGGGTCTTAAAAGCTTTGTTTTGGTCCAAAACTCATCCATGATTTTTTGCAGAATTTTTAAGTAACGTTTACATGAGTAAATATGAACTTTTTGGTTTGTATGGAAAAATTGAATATTTTGTACTGAAAAACAAAATTTTTTTGTTACTTCTGTGGAACCGAGCAAGCTGATGGTTTCTGAGCCAATTTATAAATTCTTCAAAGGAAATTGGCACAGAAACCATCAGCAGGCTCGGTTCCACAGAAGAAACAAAAATGATGATGATTTTTCAGTACAAAATATTCAATTTTTCCATACAAACCTAAAAGTACAAATTTACTCATGTAAACGTTACTTAAAAATTCTGCAAAAAATCATGGATGAGTTTTGGACCAAAACGAAGCTTTTTAGACCCAGGGTTTGAGAAATTCAAAAATGACCCCAAATCGACTCAGTCTAGTGTCACAGCGTACCAAACGAGGCACACAAAAAGTTTAATTTTTCGGGGTACAAAAAATGTTTGTTAATTATTTATTACAGAGTGAAGACGGGAAGAAGGACAAAGGAAGAAGGTTTTCATACATATTTTTGGCACAAATCGGAAATTTGTGAAGCCTATTGGCAGTACAGTCATAATTTCAGAATAAGAATCAATCTTCATTTCCATTACAATTCGAAATTTAAGAGGTTGTTCTCGAAGTTGAAATTCCAATTCCAACGATATACTAATAAACAAAAATTCAAATTATTTTTAACACACATTTCTACAATTTTAAAAAGTGTAGCAAAGCACACCAGGTCAGCTATTAATGTTATACATAAAGATTCAATTGGTGGCCTGGTATTGAAAACCTATCCGATTTCCTTGTGTTTGATGTTTACATTTTAACTCGAACTCATGGAAATCGGTTTGGGAAATAATTGTTTTATCAATTGAGCTAAATACTTAATGTTTCCATAATTTATTTATATTAATAAATTTTATCGTGATAAGAAACTGGATTGTATTATTCTGGTTTATTGTATTAACGAGTTGTTTAGAGCAAGGTTGCCGCAAACACATAAAAACCGGTAATTTCACAGAATTTTGAGCAAATTTTAATCACAGAATCTGTGTCGCAGAACACAGAATTTTGAGAAAAAAAATTACAGATTTCACAGATTGTTTAAATTTTGAATGGATTTCCAAAATTAATTTTTTTTAGATATAAAATGAAGATTTCTTACTTCGAATTTGAAAAGATTATAAAAGATTTTCAATGTAAACTGACTTTTCCCAACTAAAATATAAAAAAGACCCAATTTGACTTTTCAATGAAATTGCAAGAAAAAGCATCAATACCTTGATTTCAAGCAATGTACAATTTACTATTTGCAAAATCTGTTATTTAAGGGACTTTGTCGTTACCTTAAAATATTGTTCGGAGCAATAAGACGCTAAACGAGCACATTCAAATAATCAATCGAATGAATTTCATTTTTGAGAAAACAAAAACTGAAATTTGAGTTTAGAGAATCGATTCTTTCAAATTAATATACAGTGAATCAGAGTGTAAATATATTGGATATCTTTTTTGAAGTTACAAAAAAAAATGGAACGGATATTTTTAAACAACGTTGGAAAGCTTAGTTCTATATTAACGTAAAAACTATATTTACGTAAAAACATTAGTTTTTGAACTTTTAAATCTTAATGGAGGTTTTCACAGTTACTCAAAGATTAGGAATGAGAGCTATTAAAGATGTAGTATGTAAAGAAAGCAGAAACCAAGATCTTTTTCAAAGAAAAAATAAGAAAATGCCCGGTTCGGTCCTGTTGCCCGGATATCAAGGAAAAAAGCCCGGGGTTTTCCCGGATAATTCACATCTATTTTGAAATACCAAATTTTCAAAACCAAACACTTGTTTAAGCGAAATAAATTCGCATGCATTTTTGGATTATGGAATAAGATTCGAGATGTGCCTTGGTAAAAATTCCATTTTCGAGTGTTAATTTTTCAACTTTTCTATCACCTTTTTTATGGATAATACTTTAATTTAGGCTGGATTTTTCCGGATATAAGCCGGTTATAAGTTTAAAATATAGAAACCCAATGCCTGGATTTCCCCGGCTTGGATACGTACAGAAAAAAAATGTCAAGCTTACTCAATAAATAACGGGTTAATAGGTGAATAGATACAGAAGTTCAAATATAACATTCCAAGACTGAGAATTGAGAATAACAAATAAAAGGTTGACAGCTTTTCAAACTCGAATCAGCATTTAGAATATATGAAAATTTCAATTCTGAAAATCTATTTTAAAATTTACTTATAGGCTAAATATTTGTAATCAAAAACTAAATTTACCTTTACACCCTTATGTAGTTTTTTTTATGATTAAATTATAAAAAAATTAACCTTTGAGTCTTTGAACACACTTAAAATTCCAAGGTTAATTTTGACTAAAGGCATCAATTTAGTCAAAATTAACCAAAAATTCACAAGTTTTGAACGAAGTTTCAGTAACGGACATATTTTTTATATTATTTTTGATTAAAAGTTAATCACCGTTTTATTTTTATTTTAATTGTTTTTGTTTCGAAGCCTCAAAACTGTCCTTAAACTGATTTTGCCAGTTTAAATATACTATTTCACAAAATTTCAATGGAAACTGCTGAATCACATTATAAAAGTTTTATGCTGATCAAACCACAGATTTTTTTACATTTATCTAAGCTATAGTAAACATTGATGAATAATTGGCAATATTTTGAATTTTATTCTTCATTCAGTAAGACGCAAAATACTGAATAACATGTGAAATAAAATGGATATTTTTAATTTTTTCAGATACATTAAATTCTGCAGACACGTTCGCTTGATGTCATGAGATTTGAAAATTCTACCAGTTGTGGAGCATAATTTTTGAAGATTACAATTCTGAGCTACATAAATATCAGTTGAAATAAACCTCATTCTTCTGGATTTTATTCTTTTTAACTAATTCTTTTTCCAAAATCTTCTGGATTTTGGAAAAGGAAGGATGTCATAAAAAGCTTGATAATTGAAAAACAATTCCCCATAGTTTGTTATTTTACAAGCTTTTCTTTGTCAAAGAAATAAGAAATGATTTGTTTATGTTAATATGTTCAAATCTTTCACTTTAACATTATTCAAAGTATTCATTCAAGCTTGACATGCATTTTTATTTTCTTTACTCGTAATTTGCCAACGCATAAAAATTGATATAAAATTACTAACCAAACCATGTTAGAAAAGTTGATCCAGGAGAAAATCCATGATCCATGTTATCCATGGTACCGTAATCCGGGGTAATATTGATCACTTTTTTCAATATTTTTCGATTAATTTTTCTGTTAAGGGGAATGTGGCATGTTTCATATTTTTAAAACCAGTACTGAACTCCTATGAACGTAAAACATGGTTGCAGAAATTTATTAGATTATTTTAAATTTGATTTAAAACTGGATTTCGTCTCTGTTCAGGGGTGAAATTATGAATCCTATTCGATTCGAGTTACTCGTTTCGAGTTGAACTCGAATCGAATTAAAATCAGTATTACGAATCTCGTTCGAGTTCTAAATTTTAATGTACTAGATTTCGAGTAAATCGGGTAGTAGATCATCGCGAAACATTCCATTTGAATCGAGATCGGTAATGCCAAAGTTGGTCGAATCGAACGAAACTCGATTGTTTCGAGTTCCATAATCCCGCCCCAGAATTTGATGCTTTGGGGTAATATTGATCAGTCTCTATGTGGACGGTTTTAACGAGTTTTCTTGATCATTAAGGATACAAACAACCTTCATAGTAATTACAATGCTAGTTTATCAATTTTACCTCGCTTTTTAACGTTTTCTTTCAAAAACATTTATAATCGAAAAAGAACAATGATGCTGCATACATTTAGGGGCAAACATTATAACAATTGCTAAATAGTTTTAGCTTCAAAATACAAATGAAATTTTACCTTCACACATTCCTCTAGGCCTTCCCATTTTTTCCATTTTCTTTTTTTTCTCCAAAATTAACCAATTGATAGGGTTCCTATCCATTTCTCCAATACAGGCTTACTCTTTGAAAATGTCCTTATTTTTTAAATATCACAAATTTATCATTAAATGACTATAAAATGGAACTATAATTATACATATACAAAGAAAAAAAAGTTGTTCTATCTCATTCAACAACCCGTTTGCTTCTAAATGCTTTTTGGTATCATCAGGAGAGCTGTTTCTTTGAAAGCCTTGGAAGAATAGATATTTTAAGATTTTGAAATAACATTTTTAAAAGCAAAAAAAAAATTCAAATTCAAACTAAATTTTTCCTATTTGATACTCATTTTATAGGCTTTCAAATGTTGAAAACAGTTTTCACAAATTCAAACTAAAGACTGAGTTATTGATGATAATGTGGAAAAATTTATTCGTGGTCAAATTTACCCCGGTGATCAATGTTACCCCGTTTAACGGTAAACAGAAACAGATTTAAAAATATCCCAGAGTTAGAAGCAAACTCTAATGGTTAATTTCGTAAAACTAATTTTTATTGAGCATTCATATATTTGTTTTTTTTTTTTTCATAACAATAAACCTTTTATTGACTCTTTCAAACTCTGAAATTTTGAAAATTTTAAAATTTTTCTTCCGATTTATAAGGTTGCCATCCACTGGTGTAGGATAATAAAAGCAAAATAAAGTTTGTAGCTGATACCTTTAATCTGATCCGTCATACTGGGTGAAGTTTTTCACGGCATCGGAAAATGTAAAAATCTTCAATCTACATCTTTTACTCGATTTTTTATTTTTTTCTATGACTTTTATTCAAGACAATATTCTTTAAGTTGCTTCCAAATGTTTAAGGCTTTAGATTTTTCTCCGGAATCCTAGCATTCTCCCTTGAATGTAAAACTTTATGAAAAAGTCTAATTCCGGATGAAATAGAACACTACCGAGCGAAAATAATTATTTTCTTTAAAACAATGATATCCAATGGATGGACGAGATAAATTAAATAAACTTAGTGGATTACTCTGAACTCCAACATTTTGGACTGGAGTAGTCGCCGTTTACAAAGATGGAAGTTTTCTTGAGAATCCAATCTATATGCCTAAGTTACACTAAACATGGCACATTGAATAACAACAATTTCATGCCTGTTAATGAAAAGAATTAAACAACAAAAAAATATTAACCCTTCGTTTCCTTAAGTAACAATCAATGTCTCATAATTGAATAATGATTAGAAAACGAATTAGAAAAAATAGCTTATCCTTGATTTTATTTTTCTGGAAAAAATAAAATAACCTAAACGGATTAAGCTCGTGTTTACAATCACTACACTATACCACACAAATCATTCCATCAATAAAAACTTGTTTACCGAATAGAACCGTAATTGATCTCCGACACATCTGCCCAGTAAGGTCAAGACGAGCTAGAAAGTTTCTTTTTGAATGCGAAGCATTTCGAAAAAATTGTAGGTAGGTACTTGATGAGTCATGGATGGCAGCATCGATTAATATGCACAGGATGCACAACATCGCCACCGTTCAACTTTTAAGAGCGCATTTTTCTTTTGCATCAAACCAATCGGGATCAAAAATCGATTCCAACTAAACTCATCCCACTCCCAGCAAAAAAAAAGCACCTGCTTTTTTCCATTTTTTTTTTCTCCAAACGAATAAACTGGACTAGCCTGAGTGGGGAAATGAATAATGGAACATCAATTTCTATCAGCTCGAGCTTGAATGAGGTTGGATTGGAGGAGGAAAACTAGCTTCGGTTTTTTTTCCTTCTTCGCTTGTTTCCCCATTGAAAGAAAATAAAGCAGCAGAAATCGTGCAGCCGGTAGACAAGAGTTGAAAATTGATGAAAGACGCATTTCTTTCGTAGCCAAGATCGACGGGCGCTTACGATTGATTGGCAGGTTCGAAGATGATTGCCGTTCAAAAAACGATTGGTGGTTCCCAAGAGCTCGTGGCATTGATAGATTTATTCATCTCTATAGGAGGAAACGCAAGGGTATTCAAAGAGAGAAAAATATATACTGTTTATCAATTTATGTTTTGCCGTAGATTCCGGTTTGAACCTCTCTGAGCAGAAACATCTATTCACATCAAAAGATATGTATATCAATGCGAGCGCAGTGATGTTTTTAAAACTCCCACGAGGACTTTGTGCGTGTTGAATGTATGTAGCACAATATATTTTAGATACATGCAGCACTTATTTCAACAGAAACTGCAGGAAAGCTTCCAGTCTCCAACCGATGCACATATCGACTGCAGCCATCTTTTGTTATTCTAAATGCAATCAGTCTCAATCATAGTGATGTTCTTTGATGCATTTTGTATCGAGTTGCTTGAGCTGTTGATGCTAGCAGGTCGTTCGTTCTATATTTTGAAAAAAAAACTAGAACGAGCGATACAAATCAAGTATGTTTTTCCGTTTTCAGTTCGAAGCCATTGATGGCATGGCTTTCAAAAAGTTCTTGTATCAGGATAAGTTGTGTTGCGCTTTTGAAATCCGTTCAGGTTATTTTATTTTATTACTCGACCAATGAAATCTTTCGAAATACATAAAATTGCTTTATGAAATCTGTTTTGGATGTTTAAAATGGAGTACTTCCATGTTAATAAAATGACCGAAAAACTTCCTTGAAATTAAAGTGTCCATTTCCGGATAGTTTCACGTTCCCGGGAATCGAGAAATTTGATGATCTATTACTCGTGAATTTCCGGGTTCGGGATTTTTTCTCAGTTACTCGTTTTTGGAATATAAGCCTACTGTTTAGTGTGGGTTGATTTTTTTTGACAATTATCTTACAGAAAACTTTTAATTTTATACTTTGATGTCTCAAAAAATCAATTTTCTTCTAAGACTGAATTATTTTTGTGCGTAAATAAAGGATATTATTGTTGTAATAATGTGATCATTAAAATTTTTTATCCAAACTGTTCCAGGGCAACAAACAATAATATACATTAAATTGCAAACAGTTTTATGAACAGCTTTATGATTCATCAGTATCCTTATTCGAGTATTCTTCTTATTTTTTCAAATTTATACTTTTTGCATAGATCAAGATAAATTTAAAAAAATGCTCAGTTATTGGAAGAGTTAGCCATATACATAAACAATGATACGGTCAAAATTTGGTCAAGGGAAAACGCGTGTAAATCGGTGAAATCGTTTATTTAAAAATTCATATTAAATTTCTTTTTCAAGTTTAATTAGTATAAAATTCAGGAAAAATATTCAGTTAGGCTTCCGCTTTTCCAAATCCGAATTGCCGGGCTTTACGCTTAACCCTTGCCATCAGATTTTGTACAGCCACCTTGTCCACCTTCTTCGCCGCAGAAAGCCAGTTTGCCTTGCCAGTCCTTAGCAGTTTTATTGGTCTTCTTTAGGTTCCGCCTGACAATAGCCCAGTATTTCTCAATTGGGCGGAGCTCTGGCGTGTTGGGAGGGTTCTTGTCTTTGGGAACCACCTGCACGTTGTTGGTTCCATGGCCTTTTTATCGTAATGGCAAGGTTCCAAATCCGGTCAAAACAGTACGGAACAACCGTGTTTCTTCAGGAAAGCAGCAGACGTTTATTCAAACACTCTTTCACGTAAATTTCTTGGTTGACAGTCCCGAAAGCTATGAAAATGCTGCTTCTCAAGCCACAGGTACAGATGGCTTGCCAAACTAGATATTTCTTCGCGAACTTTGACAGTTTCATGTGCTTGAAAATATCTGCTACCTTTCCCCTTCCATTTTCCGTATTAAACCCCTGTCCCGGAAGCAGCTTGAATTCGGCTTTGACGTAGGTTTCGTCGTCCATTACCACGCAGTCAAACTTCGTCAGCATCGTCGTGTACAGGCTCCGGGATCGCGCTTTGGCCGTCGTATTTTGTTTATCATCGCGATTTGTAGTCACTACCTTCTTGTAAGTTGATAGTCCGGCTCGTTTTTTTGGCTCGATGCACGGTTGTAGACGATACACCCAGCTTATTTGCGGCATCTTGGCGAGAGAGGTTAGGGTTTCGCTTGAAACTACTGGCAACTCTCTTTGTCGTCTCAGCGGCTTCCGGTTTTCGATTTCCCTCCGATCCAGACTTCCTGGTTTTCGACAAACGTTCCCCAAACACTTCAATTACATTTGTAACGGTTGATTTGGCAACTCTAGCGATTTTGCCAGCTTTGCGTGCGAGCAGCTCGGATTTTCGCGAAGCGCGATCAAAATTTTGATACGCTGCTCTTCTTACTTGGGCGGCATTTTGACAACTGAAGAGTGAATTCCAAAATCACAGACACACAGACACACACACACACACACACACACACACACACACACACACACACACACACATACACACACACACACACACACACACACACACACACACACACACACACACACACACACACACACACACACACACACACACACACACACACACGCGCACACACACACACACACACACACACACACACACACACACACACACACACACACACACACACACACACACACACACACACACACACACACACACACACACACACACACACACACACACACACACACACACACACACACACACACACACACACACACACACACATACACACATACACACACACACACACATACACACATACACACACACACACACACATACACACACACACACACACACACACACACACACACACACACACACACACACACACACACACACACACACACACACACACACACACACACACACACACACACACTCACACACACACACACACACACACACACACACACACACACACACACACACACACACACACACACACACACACACACACACACACACACACACACACACACACACACACACACACACACACACACACACACACACACACACACATACACACACATACACACACACACACACACACACACACACACACACACACACACACACACACACACACACACACACACACACACACACACACACACACACACACACACACACACACACACACACACACACACCTTCAAAATGAACACACACCTTCAAAATGAAGGGTGTTCAGGTTTTTTAAATGCAAAATTGAAAGAAATTCGTCAAGTTTATATTGACCAAATTTTATTATAAGGGGCTGTCCACATACCACGTGGACAACTTAGGGGGGGAGGGGGGTGTGAAAATGTCCACTCTTGTCCACGGAGAGGGGGGTAGGGGTTTGGATCATGTCCACGTGGACAAATTTACATTCAAAATATTTTCTAAAGGTGAAAAAATATTAAGATGTTTAAATCAAAATCTTAAAATTTCAAAGCTTTCCAGTTTAAGTTTGAACAATACGCAAGTTATAAATATGATAGTTAAGAAATTTTAAATTTATAATATTATTTTATATCGGGTAATGATTAATTCTTTTTTTTTTTAAACCAGCCATTTCAATAACAAAAAGGCAAAAGAGGTGATTTTTATCTGTCAAATTAGATTCAGAAAAAAAACAATTTCAATTCTGTCCACGTGGACATCCGGGGAGGGGGGTGGGGGTTTGCCAAATGTCCACGCTTGTCCACGGAGGTTGGAGAGGGGGTCAAAAATCTCATTTTTCTGTCCACGTGGTATCTGAACGGCCCCTAAGTAATCATTTATGTTGAACTATTGGTTATCAAATTGTGATAACTTGAATCTAAAAATTTACATGTACCGAATTTAAAGACGAGATTTTCATAGGGAGTTGTTTCCTAAAATCTCTTATCTCTTATCTTTATTCGGTGGAAAATCATTTTGTGAAATAACTGATCTATATCCGACAGAAACAATTTGAAGGTAATCTCAGGAGTAATTTTTTTTAAGGTTCATTTTCTTAAAAACCTTTCGAGTCCTAAACAGACCTCGAAAGGTTTTATATTCTACTAGCTGACCCGGTGTGCTTTGCTACACCTTCCAAAATCAAATGATATTTTCAAAAATTATTCAAATTTTTATTGTTTTATTGGCATTATGACATAATTCATAAGCAACCGCTATAAAATGAGAGCTGCAGCTGGAGTTTCGAATTGCAACACAAAGACAACTTAAACTAATATTCTGAATCTTGCTCTATAAATTTGTGTAAAAGATCTGATAATTTTGATCTGTCTGGAGGGTCTCAAATTAATCGTACGCCAACAATTTAACTTATAAAATATGATTGTTTTTGCTTGATATTCTCTGGATTTATGCTAAAAACTGTTAAGAGAGTCTCCCCTCTCCTTCCCTTCACCCCCTGCTGAATGGAGGTCGTGGTCTTTAATAATCATACCCATTTTTTCGTGTCCAAAAATCCTCTTATATCAATTATAACTTAATTGGTTGATAAGTTTTCAAGCTTTAGAACATAATTTAAAAGGAGCCCCCTTCTTTCTTCCCCTCTCTACACTGTAAAGCGTAAGCGTAAGGGTCTATAACATTCGTAGAAACATATCTCGTAACCAAGTACCTTTCCATGCCATATTTATTTCCATTTGTTGGTTTTGTTTGCATAAATTGATAACTTAAGCTAATAAAAGTGAATTGGGCTCAACTCCCTCTTCCCATGTACCTACTCACTGAAAGGAGGATGGTGTGTCAGATATTCATAGAATCATAGCAAAATGATTTTCCATGTTAAGTTTTGTCCATTTCTCGGATTTAATAAAAAAAAAAAGTTAAATGTAAGCCTTCTCTTCCCTTCCTATATTCCCAATTCTATCATCCTACTGCAAGAAAGGAATTGCTTCACAAAGAAAAAGTATTTCTCGTACTTAAATTCTTTTTGATGCCAAATTTAGTTTCATTTGCTCAATTAATTCTCGAATTATGCAAAAAAGTTGCATGGAAGCCCCCCTTATATCTTTCCGCTGAAAAAAAGTTGGGGCTTAAATTTATAAAAGAAACATTTCTCGAATCCAAAAACCCTCACATGTCAAATATGGTTCAATTTTCTCGATCAACTCTCCAGTTATACTGAAAACTGTAATAGAGACCTCTCCTCCCGCTTTACATCCACATCTTTGAAGGAGTGAGGGATTCCAAATATTCATAGAAGCATTTCTCGTACCCAAATTTCGTTCCATGCCAAATTTGGTTCCATTTGCTGTTGTAGTTCTTGAGTTATGCAGTAAAAATTGTATGAAACTCCCATCCTTCTTTCCTTTCTCCCCGCTGGAAGAAGGAAGGGGTCTCAAACAATCATTAGAACATGTCACGTTCCCAAATACCCGCCCATGCCAAATTTGGTTCCATTTGCTTAATTAGTTTTTGAGTTCTGTAAAAATCTATAAAAGAGGCCCCCTTCCCACTTTATATCTCCTTACTGTAAAGAGGGAGGAGTCTCAAATAATCATAGAAATATTTTTCGTATCCAAATACCCTCCCATGCCAAATTTGGTTCCATTTGCTTTAATAGTTTTTGAGTTATGTAAAAAAAATATGAAAGAGGACCCTCCCCCTTTATACTGGAAAGAGGGAGGGGTCTCAAATAATCATTGAAATATTTTTCGTATCCAAATATCTTCCCGTGCCAAATTTGGTTCCAATATCTTGATTAGTTTTCGAGTTATATGAAAAATTGTAAGATAGCCCCCCTCCCCCCTTCCTATCACCCCACTGAGAGGAGAGAGGGGTACCAAATATTCATAGAAATATTCCTCGTTTCCAAATACCTGTCAAGTTTCACGCAAATCGGTTCAGTAGTTTCCGAGTCTATAGGGAACAGACAGACAGACAGACAGACAGACAGACAGACAGACAGACAGACAGAAGTTCATTTTTATATATATAGATTCATATTTTCTGTTTCTCTTTTTTATTTTCAAGAGCGAGTAAAGGCGCTTTATCCTTGGTCGATGACCAGGAATGGTTGTACATTAGACTGAGTCGATCTGGGGTCATTTTTGAATTTCTCAAACCCTGGGGTCTAAAAAGCTTCGTCTTGGCCCGAAACTCATCCATAATTTTTTGCAGAATTTTTAAGTAACGTTCACATGAGTAAATTTGGACTTTTAAGTTTGTATGGGAAAATTGAATATTTTGTACTGAAAAATCAACATCATTTTTGTTTCTTCTGTGGAATCGAGCCAGTTGATGGGTTTTGTGCCAATTTATAAATTCTCGAAAGGAAATTTTCCGCTGAGCAACTTTGTTGAAGACCGTTACTTCATATCTTATTAGTAAAAAAGTTATAAGCTGTTTAATAGGGGTATGTATTTACGCGTTGATAAATTATAAATTCTATTGCCAGTCAAAATAAAGAAAAAGTAAGGAAATATACTGAATATTTATGATCGTAATGGTCGGAATAACAAAATATCACATTTAAAAGTTTACATTAAATTTGAAGGCTCTAAAGGCATCAAATTATTTTATGAGGACGATTTTCGATCACCGCTAATTGTTATTATCGATTTTGGTTGGTATTTTGGTCGATAATAGCACATCAAATTGTGGGAAGTTGTTTTTTTTACAACTTATTCATAGACACCGAAACCTTATTTTAATTATTCTTTTTGTAGCGGCCCACCACATTCCCCCACACCAAAAGGCTCAATTGAGCCCCCTGGCAATGGACGCTACTGTTCTCAGCACGTCTGGCAGCAAATCAAAGAAACACAAAATTTTATTATTTAGTGCGAGAAAATGTATGCTATAATTAAACAAGAATATGATAAGGATCTCAACGGAAGAAAATTTCCTTTAAAGCGATCAATTTTTTTTGAGAGTCTATAACAATCGTAGAAACATTTCTCGTAACCAAGTACCTTTCCATGCCATATTTGTTGGGTTATGCATAAACTTGAAAGGAAGTACCATCCCCCCTTCCGTTCTCCCCATTGCATGGAGGGGTGAAAACTTAATATTCCTAAAAATATTTTTCGTATTCAAATACTTTATGATGCCAAATTTGGTATCATTTGCACGATTTATTCTCAAGTTATGCAAAAAATTTGTATGGAAGCCCCTTTTTCCCCTTTTATATCTTTTTCCGCTAAGAAAAGGTGGAACTTCAATTTATTATAAAAACATTTCTCGTCTCCAAATACCCTCACATGCCAAATATGATTCAATATTCTCGATCAACTCTCCAATTATACTGAAAATTGAAAGGGAGATCTCTCCCCTCGTTTTCATCCACTTCTTTGAAGGAGTGAGGGATACCAAATATTCATAGAAGCATTTCTCGTACCCAAATATCGTTCCACGCCAAATTTGGTTCCATTTGCGGTTGTAGTTCTCGAGTTATGCATTAAAAATTGTATGAAACTCCCCTTCTTCTTTCCTTACTCCCCGCTGGAAGAAGGAAGGGGTCTCAAACAATCATTAGAACATGTCACGATCCCAAATACCCGCCCATGCCAAATTTGGTTCCATTAGCTTAAATAGTTTTTGAGTTATGTAAAAAATTATAAAAGAGGCCCCTCCCCTTAATATCTCCCTACTGGAAAGAGGGAGGGGTCTCAAATAATCATAGAAATATTTTTCGTATCCAAATACCCTTCCATGCTAAATTTGGTTCCATTTGCTTTATTAGTTTTTAAGTTATGTAAAAAATTATGGAAGAGCCCCCCCCCCTTCTACTGGAAAGAGGGAGGGGTCTCGAATAACCATTGAATTATTTTTCGTATCCAAATACCTTTCCATGCCAAATTCGGTTCCAATATCTATTAGTTTTCGAGCTGTATGATAAATTGTAAGGTAGCCCTTCTCCCTCCTTCCTATCACCCCATTGAGAAGAGGGAGGGGTACCTAATATTCATAGAAATATTCCTTGTTCTAAAATACCACCCCATGCCAAATTTGATACCATTTACTTGATGCGTTCTAGATTTATGCGAAAAATTGACTTTTGCTTGGGAGGCCCCTCCCTCCCTTATTGAGAGAGGGAGGGGTCTCAAACCATAATAGGAACCTCCCCCTGCCTCCAATACCCCCACCTGCCAAGTTTCACGCAAATCGGTTCAGTAGTTTGTGAGTCTATAGGGAACAGACAGATAGAAAGACAGACAGACAGAAATTCATTTTTATATATATAGATATCACGTATCTACTTTCGATTCTAAGATTGGAGGAATAATATAAGGTAGGACTTGAACTCGAGTTCTACGGAACGTCATTATTTTTTTTCACAGGAAACCAAAATTTGAAGACAATAGTATTTTTGTGGTCTTATGTAATTTGCACCACAGTACCCTTCTCTCGATCGATGATCGATATTTTGCGAGAACAAAACCATCATCGAATATGAAGCACTCAGTTGCTTCCGATGGCTTCTTTTTGGATCTTTTTTGAGCATTCTTATCAATCAACGCCGATTCAGGTCACACGTTTTGACACATGATCTGTTATAAGCCAGTGGCCACAAAATTCTTCAGCCTAGCTGAGAAGATCGATATGTAAAAGAGAACGAGAACTCGTAGCAAGGTTAGTTTCGATCGGTTCGCCGGGTTGTCACGACGGTCCTTTTTTTTGTACACTTGTGGTTTCGAGTTCACACGTTTTTGTTTTAATTTTTGTTCGGTGATCGCGAGTGTTGTTGTTTGGCTACAATGTTTGTGTGATTTGTGACGATAACGACGATTTAATTTATAACTCAAACAAAAAAGTTGATTAAACGAAGCAATGTTCTGCCGATAGTGATAATTACAATTGCAGGTGTTACTGATAATTGAGCAATACAAATATTGAAGGTAGGTTAAAAAGATTGATTTGAATGCCGCTTTATTTTTACAACTTCACAAAAATTTTTAGATTATATTTAACTGCTAGCCAAGAATTAGTCGCTAGTCTTTTCAGAGCTGCAAAATAATCTTGCAAAAAAAAACCATTAGCCATCCTACAAAATAACGATCAATCATACAGTACTCCGATTCTTATCGTTTCAAAACTGATTTAGTCTATTTCTATGATGTACTGTACTGTCTACGTACTGGCTCAACTAATAAGAAGGGGAGAGTGGGGTATCATGGGCCATGGGGAAAGGTGGGCCACTTTTAATATCTCAGATGTGTGTTGAGATAAAAATCTCAAACCAATTGTCACCGTCGTCGCTTTGCGCGAGCATATATTCCTATATGTTGTTGACTGAAATATGCATCATCTGCTTCTTTTATTTATCAAGCTAAAAAAAGTTAGAAAAATTTACTTACATAATTAAAAAAACACCCGCTTATTTCATCGATGGGGGACCTAAAGTGCATAACAAAAATATGCTCAGACGCTTAGGATCTTAGTTTTGTCATGATCTTTCACGTGAAAAAGGAATTTTTGATGAAACATCAATAAGTCACACAAACGCAACTAATTTGCAAATCATAACTTGTGGGGAATCGTGGGCCACACATCTTGAATCACCTATATTTTTATGTTTTTATACACATTCAGAACTTTAAATACGTTTTCCCTATCTATAAAGTTTTCTTATGCCAAATGAAGAGTTATGAAAAATATTTTGTCCATCCTACAGAAGAAATTATGCCAACACGTTCGCGAGCCAGGTTTTGGAATTTATTCGATCATATACAGCTATCTTTTTTATTTCATCATCTGAAATTGCTTTTAAATAACGAAATGAATTAGGAAATCACAGTTTTGGGTCAACTCATAAACTTTGCATGTTATTTGGTCAATTTGGATTTGGTGGCCCACGATTCCCCACCATTTTTCAAAATCCAAAAAACATTGCTTTTTTTTCAAACAGTCAGAATTTGGGGAAAATAACTTACTAAAAATTAAAAAAAAAACCTTATGATACCTTGAAAATGTAGAAAACCATACCATTTTTAATTTTTATTTTATCTTTTATAATAAAGAAGTAATGGAACAACGAAAAAAGTGGCCCATGATTCCCCACTCTCCCATTCGTATTAGCAGGGCCGTAGTAAGAACCGCCTCAGGAGGGAGTTTGGTGACAAAATTATTCACTATGATATTTTTGCTCGAACAATACATGAATAATACAAAAAAAAAAGATTTTCATTATTCTGTTTTATGCTCTTTAACATAAACAGTTTTTGAATTGAATAGAAACTTTTTAAAATGCATACTTAAATGTTTAAAATGGTAAGATTTATATAACTATTCCTACAGGAACGAAATAGAAAACTTGAAATCTTTAGATTGACTCAAAAATCTGGAAAGTTTAGTTAAACATTATTTTTTTAAAGAAATCCTTCAAAATAAACTTTTAAAAGTAAAAGTTATAAATTAAAATTTACGGCTAACTCATCTTGCTAACTCATTCCAAATTTTAAATTAAAGTTTGAAATTCGGCTTTTGAAAAAAAAACTGTAATAATTACAATGTTGAACAAGACACCTAAAAATTAAATTACCTGCAGTTTGTTTGAAGATTAACACTAGAAAGGCCGGATATACCTATACGGACAGTGACAAATCAAAATGACTGGTATAGGGAAAATTTTTTATAACATAACATTTTTTACTTTTCACTTTTGATATTGTTTTGTTGTTCATTCGATAATATTTTCGTAGTAAAAAGGAATTATTTTTTCACCATGGGTGCAAGGAATCACCTCATTTTGGTATAGTTGACGATTGCGTGTATATCATAAATTGAATATTTAAAATGATTATCAAAAAATTTAAATACATTACCAATCCTTTGAGAAATGGATGTTAAATGGTTATGGGTTTTGACCAAGGGTGCACGATTTCACTTTGTCGTAGTAGATATTTTCTAGCACCCACCGTTCTGAAGTTTTTCTCCATGTGGCTTATAATGATACCTAATATTGTAGGTTTTAAAGCATATTTTTCCTATAAGTACTTTAAGCAATATACCATAGGTGCACGGATTCACTGCCATTCATCCAAAATCAGCTTTTTTGCATGCTCAAGGTATAGAATAATGGCATTTATGGATTCGAAAGAAAATTTGTGTTACATACATGGTTCTTCACTATGGGTGCACAGATTCACCGCATTTTCATCAAATATTGTATTTCTTTTTTAAAGTATTTTGACAAATCTTAACTATACCAAACTGAAAATGCAATGAACCAGCGCACCCATAGTGAAGAGCCATGTATAAAACACAAATTTTCTTTCTAATCTATAAATGCTGTTATTCTTTAACTTTAGCATGCAAAAAACCTGATTTTGGATGAATGGCAATGAAAACGTACACCCATAGTAAATTGCTCAACTTATTGAAAAAAAAGAAGAGAAATTGGAAAAGGGTTCAATGTTAGGAATTATATTCGTCAAGTTATATCGTGAGACGGATTACTATGAAAATAAAAAAAACTAAAATAATGAATCAACGTTGTTAACTTTATATGTTAATTTTTTTCTCCTAAAAAGTTTTTCAATTGATTCATATTGCATATCAAATCCCTATCATATGTATCTGAATTGTCAGCAAATCAGATTTAGGACTGACCGAGAACTCCTGGTCACAATCATTCACCACAAAGTGTATAAACAAAATTTTTTCTTCAGCATTTTAAAAGAACAATTTTTAACTTTTTTTTTGGTACAGTGTATATCAAGTGACATTTAAATTGATTCAAATATTCTCGTTTCCCAACATATCACTCATAAATATTTTGTGTTCTAAAGGAAGTTAAGAACTATTTCACTCTTTAAAATTTCTGATGGTGGATTCGCTGCCATTCCGTACACCCATGTTAAAATATCATTTCAATTATTCAGCTTCGTAACTTATGCCTTCAAATATGAAAAAATGAATACAAAATGAACAACTATTTTATTCATAAAAGCTTAGTGTAAAATATATTTATAACCTAAAATTACTCAAACAACTCGGAGGACATGTTTCAAATTTAACATAACTTTCACAAAATTCCACGCAGTTAGGAAAATAGCAACGATTGATTTTCACCTCCTTAAGTTTTTCGAACTGCCGTGTCCACTGCTGCCATCTTTCTCGAAATTCTTCTGAAATCCTCTCGTCCCAATTCGTTTTCGATCGCCATATGTCCTGGATCAACTCTTAGCCATGAATTACGAAAAAGGCGAGCAGTCCCAAGGGGTCAAAAAGTAACATAACTGCTCTCAGAACTTCTCGCTTTGTTGGATGTGGAATCTCCAGCGTTTTATTCATGGAATACACAAATACATCCTCTGTCGGATGCCACAGCATTCCTAGTACCCGTTATGCCTCGTTATGCAAGTTGAGATGTTTTATGTCCGCCGAATTTCGAACGCCTATTCGTTCCAGTAACTTTTGAGAATTAGAAAGCCAGTGGTGAATCTTAAATCCCGCTTGTGCATGAACATATTCCACCTCCGCCGCCAGTTTCACTCCTTTTTCTACTGTTTCTGTGCTATCCATCCAATCGTCGACGTAATGATGCCCAATTATGGCCTCTGCTGCCTCAGGATACTCGTTAGCATACTCCTTCGCATTGCGGTTTTTAATAAACTGGGCCGAGCTAGGAGAACACGTTGACCCGAAGGTGGCGACATCCATGAAATAGACTTCGATGGGATCTTCTGGAGTTTTACGCCACAACAAGCGCTGCGAATTTCGATCTTCTGCGCGTATCCGCACCTGGTGGAACATCTCCATTAAGTCTGCGCAGATGGCTATCGCTCGTTCTCTAAATCATAACAGAACACCCGGTAGCGAACTCAATAAATCCGGCCCTGTTAATAGCATGTCGTTGAGTGACACACCATCCACTCTAGCTGCTGCGTCACAAAATATTCGAATCTTCGAAGGTTTTTTGGGGTTTAGAGCCACGCCTAAAGGTAGATACCATGCCCGCCTTTCGTCCGCCGAAACTAGTTCCTCCTCGGTAGCCTTATGAATGTACTCTTTTTGCAAGTACCGTAAACTGGGGGAACTTTGATCACTTTTTTCATTCATTTTTGAATATTTTGGAAGGGGTTAGTTTTTCGTAATACCTAAAAGCATTAAAACCCTTACTGAGGTGAGGAGTATTAAACATAATCATTGATTGCAGTAAATTCAAACGACATTGGTGGTTATAATTAAATGTTTGTTACAAAACCGGTGTTGGGGTGCTGGGGTACCTTGGGTGGACTGTATGTTCCTTGGGCGATTCTGGGTGGCGAATTGGTAGGGCTTCCTTCAGGTAAGTACTCGTTCCGTACGGGGGGTTTTATCGGTGCCAATTCCGTAATGAAAATCCGTGGGTTTAACAATCACACAATTTATTGATCACAACTTTATTTGGGTTTTGGTACTATTTATTCACAACACATTATTTAGGAAAAATCAACGCTGAACTTTAACATTTATTACTACAATTTTACTGACTACATTTAACGATCATCTATTTCGAATGGCGAATCTACTTATTACTAAAGGACTGGATACAATACAAAAATGGTGTTGTTGGTAAGGGACAAAATAATACAATTTTATACTTTTTCGTCTTCTATCTCATCAGACAGGTGCAGCGATCAGCTGCTAATTAGAGATGTTGACAGTTCCCAAATGAATCTCCCTTAATCGTCCGTCTTCCTCAGTGACTCAGTGTTGTAAGAAGGGTCTTCGATACGCTCTCCAGTAACCCAACATCCTCGCCCATCCTGAAACCGCTTGCGTTTCTGAAAATAAAAGAACAATCTCACGAACACAAGGGGGTGGTCTGATCTGTCTGGTTTTCGTAGGAACGTGGGTCATCTTCTTGAGGCTGAAACGCTTCTGGTAGTATGCAAAGTTTCTCAATTGGTCGCGTAGAAGGTCCTGTAGCGGTCTTCAGAGTTACTACTCTCACAACACCGTCTGATCCTGGATGCAGCTTCTCAACTCGTCCCATCTTCCAGCGGCAGGGTGGTAGATTATCGTCTTTGATGATGACTAGTCTCCCAACAGATATTTTAACCGGTGACTTCCATCTCTTATACCGTCCTTGCAGCTGCGTAAGATACTCAACACTCCATCTATCCCAGAAATGCTGAAGTTTCTTCTGTAGAACTTGGCTCTGATTTAGTCGATTCATCGGTATCTCACTGTAGTCTCTTTCTGGTAGTTGTTGAAACGCCTCACCAATTAAGAAATGCCCGGGTGTCAATGGTTGAAGATTATTTGGGTCATCGCTTAACGCAGTGATTGGTCTCGAGTTCAAACAGTTCTCTACTTGAACTAGAATCGTGGTCATATCTTCGAAGGTAACAGCGTTTTCTCCAAGAACCTTGAGAAGATGCTTCTTGGCCGATCGAACTGCTGCTTCCCAAAGGCCTCCAAAGTGAGGAGCTGCTGGAGGGATGAAATGCCATTGTATATGGTTTGTTGCACACTCCTTGGACACCTTCTCCTGATGTTGACGATTACGCAAAAGATTTAGCAATTCTCGTAGAAAGTTGCGAGCTCCAACGAAGTTAGTCCCATTATCTGAATAAATATCCGAACAATGTCCTCTTCTCCCAGTGAATCGTCGCAATGCTTGTAAGAAACGGTCCGTTGAAAGGTCTGAGACTAGCTCGAGGTGTACCGCCTTTGTGCAAAGACAGATGAAAACTGCTACGTATGCCTTGATTGCTGGTCGTCTTGGTGCTAAGCGAACGTATACTGGTCCAAAGTAGTCTACGCCGGTCTTGGAAAACGGTCTGGATCTTGTTACACGTGCTAAAGGTAGTTCACCCATGAACTGCTGAATGGGACTTGGCTTGGAGCGGAAACACTGCTTACAGTTGTGTACAATCTGTCGGGGAACATTCCGACCTCCAAGTGGCCAATACTTCAAACGAACGGAGCTAAGCAACAACTGGGATCCAGCGTGCATCAACTTCTGATGATAGTGCTCGTACAACATAACTGTGAAAGGGTGTTTCGCTGGTAAGACTATAGGGTGTTTGGTATCTTCTGACGCCTCCGATTTCCCTAATCGGCCGCCAACTCGTATCAAATTCTCCAAAGAAATTCGAGGAACGAACCATCTTAGGGGTGAACTTCGATGAACATCCTTCCCTTCGGCTAGGCACTTCCATTCTTCGGGAAACGTCTCCTGCTGTATTTGGCGGATTACGGCGTATTCGGCATCTCTAAGCTCCACCACCGTTAGAAAACTCTTGGGATTTGTTTCGTTTTTCCTCAAAATTCGCATCAGTCGCATCCAGTATGCGGTGCTGCGTATAAGCTTGTTGAACGACGAGAATTTGCTAACGTATTCCATTCCGAAATCGGTCTGACTTGTTGTCAGGTTCGCTGCAACATGCCGAACTTCTGCATCTGCTACCTCAGTGCAAAAGCTGCTGGGTTGTTCCGGATAATAATTTTTCAGAAGCCATTCGGGACCATTCCACCAAAGTTTGTTCTCCTGGATCTGATCGGGATTTAAGCCACGGGAAATTAGATCTGCTGGATTCTGTACCCCTGGAACATGTCTCCAAACACAGTTCTCCGTCGCTGATTGGATTTTCGCTACACGGTTTGCAACGAACGTAGCCCACGTCGTAGGAATCGCCTTCAACCACTGCAGTACGCATGTTGAATCCGTCCAGAAAAACATCTCCATTTCGACCTTCAACGCCTCTCGTACCTTTCCGGATAATTCAGCTGATAAAAGTGCCCCGCACAGCTCCAACCTGGGTATCGACTGGCATTTCAGAGGGGCGACCTTCGATTTCGACGCTAGTAGATGCACGGAAATCTTTCCTTGTGGATCGATGCTTTTGATGTAGGCGCAGGCACCATACGCCTTCTCCGACGCGTCCGAGAAGAAGTGCAACTCCATCTTAACGAAATTCGGGATGACTGCACACCGCTGTAGCTTCAACTTGTTCATCAAGTGGAGCTGCCGATGGAAATTACGCCATTCTCGTTCAACTTCAGGTGGAACCGGATGATCCCAGCCAAGCCTTTCTCCTTTTTCGTCCAATTTCCACAGCCTCTGCATGAAAATTTTGGCAGTTGTGGTGACAGCTCCTACCATACCAAGCGGGTCGAATAACATTGCTATTGCCGACAGAATTTTTCGTTTCGTTAGCCCTTCGTTTTCCGGGGTATCCAATATGGTGAAGTTGAATCGCAAAATATCAGCTCGGGGTTGCCACACAAGTCCTAGCGTTCTGACTGCCGGGTCTGGGTCCAATTGAATTTCTGTCGTGTGCGGCAAAGCAAGGTCTTCCTCGTCTACTGGTCGCAAGGCCGTCGTCGAATTGGATGCGAACTTTCTCAATCGAAATCCACCGCTTTTCGTTAGCCCTATGAGTTGTTCGCAAAGTGTCGAAGCTGCTTCTTCGTTATCCGTTCCGGTTAAAACGTCATCCATGTAGACGTCTTCCATGATTGCCTTGGACCCCATTGGATAAGATTCCTGCTCATCGGTGGCCAACTGCTTCAGTGTTCTCGTGGCGAGAAACGGTGCCGGTTTGGTTCCGTATGTAACAGTGGTGAGTTCATACGTTTCTACTTCCTCCGAAGAATCCTTCCTCCACAGAATACTTTGTAGCGGCATGTCGGCACTGTCGATACCTATTTGTCGGAACATTTTCTCGACATCCGCGACAATCATTATCTGCTTCATTCGACAACGCATGATGAGGGCTCGTAGTTCGTCTTGGATCACAGGTCCTGCCAGGAGTGCGTCGTTCAGAGAAACGCCACTGCTGCTCTTACACGATGCATCAAATACCACTCGAACCTTGGTTGTTGTGCTTGCTTGTTTGATGACCGGATGGTGTGGTAAATAACAACGCTTCTCTGGGCCCACATGCGCCCTACGCATGTGCCCTAGGTCCACGTACTCCTCCATAAACTGGTTGTATTGGTTTCGCAACTCGGGATCTCTCGCCAATCTACGTTCCAAGCCATGCAGTCGCTGAAGTGCTATGCCTCGCGACTCGCCCATCGTCGAAAATACCTGGTCGTTCTTTGGTAAACCCACAGTATATCGTCCGTCAGAACTCCTCTGGATTGTGCGAACAAACTGCGCCTCGCAGCGTTGTTCTTCCGGGGAAAATGTATTCGGAGACCCTATCTCCTCACACGACCAAAACCTGGTGAGAAGTTCATCTAGATGTACTGTAGAAGCCGTATTACAAACGATGCGCTGAGTTGAACCCTGGTGTTCAACTGCTCCGGTGACTAACCAACCAAATACTGAATCTATCAGCATGGGCAATCCATTGCCTAGCGGGATTTTGTTGTCGGTTTGGAAGAACGAAAAGAAATGCTGTATACCAAGTACCATATCTACCGCCTTCGTTTGGAAAAAACCTGGATCTGCTAGTTCCACACCCTGTGGGAACTTCCATGATGATACTATAACGCTGGTAGTAGGCAGATCTGCGGTAACTGTTGGTAGAAGTAGAAACTCCATATTTTTTACGAAACTAGTTGTGCGTGACCTGACAACTGCTGAAATCTGGTACTTCACAGTTGTGTTTGCGTTGCCGATCCCAAGCACCGAGATATTTGAACGCCTTCGGGAGATCTTCATCCGCTGACAGAGCCTCTCTGTCATGAAGTTGCTTTCTGATCCGGAGTCTAGTAAAGCCCTTGCGTGGAAAGCCTTTCCTGTGTCGTCTTCAACCAAAACGACTGCTGTGGCGAGGATTAACGTCGACGAATGGTTCCTGGCAACATTTGAAGAGACTGTTCCCGTTGATGTATCTGTTGGCTGAGTTGACTGTTGACCTCTTCTGGGGGGTGTTGCTGTTCGTGGGTTCCGATATACTCCTTCATCTTCTCTGAAGCACACTAAAGTGTGGTGCTTTCCTCTGCATTTACGACACACTTGCATGGATCTGCATTCTGTAGCTTGATGACCACGTCGGAAACAATTTCTGCATAGAGAATGCTGCCTCAATAGTTTATCGCGAGCAGATGGACTCAATCTTAAAAACGTCGGACACGTGTAAAGCAGATGAGACTCTGGGCAAGCAATACACGTTACGGATGACACCTGAGCTGCGCTGTAGCTTGTTCTAGAGGCGAAGTTCTTTTTAAGAGGTTGTGAGAGTTCCAGCTTCGTATCCTGAGCCTTTGATGGTAATGAGGCAAGGATTTTGACTCGCGTTTGTAGAAATTGGGTGAGATCTTTAACAGTATCCTGGGTCTGCAGCGCGCTGTGTTCCTCCCACGCACGACGAGTTACGGGATCCAGCCTAGCGCACAATATCTCCAACAGCAACAGATCCTTGTAATCCTCGGCCTTCACCAATTGATCCAAAGTTTGCACCACTCGCTCGAAGCCTTCCAGTAATACCTGAATTTCCGATGACGATTCCTTTGTAACCTTTGGGAGTTTGAATAGGTTTGCCACTTGTCTGCGTTTCAAGACCTTACTATCGTTGTATCTCGTCATCAGTGTTTCCCAGGCGATGGTGTAGTTGGCCCTTGTCAATGCCAAAGGGTCGATGAGAGCTCTGGCTTCTCCGGCTAGGCATCCCTTCAGATAATGGAATTTTTCAACATCCGGTAAGTCCACCTTGGAATGAATCAGCGACAGGAAAAGATCCCGGAAACTTAACCACTGATCTATGTTGCCGTCGAACGTCTGGAGCCTAATTTGGGGCAACCTCACGTGTTCCGTTACTGGCTGAATGGATGAATCCATGATGCGGGTGGACTGCAGAACACTGGTGTTCGCTGCGTTGCCTTCTAACTCCTTGATCCGGTCTAACATGCTCGCCTTAGCATCGTAGAAGCGTGTGGTGAAGTCCAACCTGATGCTTGGACATGTGCCTTCCTTTGCCGAATACTCATCATGCATTTCTACATCCATGATAGCATCGTTGACCTTGTCCCACAAATCATTCAGCTTTTCCAACCTCACTTGGATTTGTTGAACCGATGTTACCTCCCCCAAAGTATTCGAGAAAATGGTTAGTGCTTTGAACATCTCCAGCATCGCCTTTAATCGAGTCTGAAGATTCCTCAGCGGTGGGTTCCTAGTAGACGATGAGGCGCCGGAAGTAGCCATGGTTCTCGTTGAGCGGTTGTACGCAGTGATTCACAATGATACAAACAACAGGTGAGTATTCGAACTAATTTCAAGCTTCGGCAATGGACATATACACTGTAGAGCTTAACTTACTTTAAAGAAACTAAAGTTGCACTCCTCTACAGGTATCGATCGACTCCCGAAAGCGTTGACGTGAACACGTGTGCGTTGTCTTCAAAAAACGTGGGTACGCTCCTCAATATGCGCCTCAATATACGCCTCAATATGCGCCGCGGTGGTGATGATTTGTTCTCAGACCAGATCAGTTAACAGGATACATACGAGAAAATATCGATGTAATATTCAAATTCGACCAAGCTTCGGCAAAGAACATATACTGTAAAGCTTAACTTACTTTTAAAAAAATAAGGCTGAACACCTTTACAGGTATGCTCGTCCAGGCCTCAAATTCCGAGTCGAGGAAAACTTCACGCCTCGTTTCCGTGTTTAAATTTGTAAATGACCAACTCGTCGATGTCCTGATCGAAAACTTGTTGAACGGATTCAATTCCAAAATATTCGAATCCAAATTTTTTGTTGACCGGTGTATGATGTTCGAATTGCACACAGTACCGTTAGTACATCATACAAAATACCGTTGCTCCAAATCAATAGCCAAACAGAAACTCATTCATGTGGGGATCGATACAATTTGTGTTCGTGAGATATGACAATTTTTATGTATATGGTTGTATGGGTGCGGTACAGCTTCAGCTGGCAGTAATATTTGGGTGATGGAATTAATTGCGTGTTTTTCACTCACCTCCGCGATCGGTGCTGTTTTTCGGTCGAAAAGTGCGCGTTTCCGTCGATTATTTGGCCGGGTGATGACAAGCGGGTGTTGTTCGGTTCGGTCGGGTTGTTCGTGAAACCAAACAGCAGCGGATACCACAGGTTCTTCCAGGTGAGTTCAAGGTTGGGATATGACCTTGAAAATATCCAGCGTCAGCAACAATGGCTTCTCTGTTCGATCATCAACCGTGAAGATGATCAATATGATTTATTTTGCTCGATCATGTGCATGTGGCAATCAGCCATTAAATTTCGGAAAGTGAATCAGAAATTTGCTGAAGGTGATTTCCGTAGTGCCGAAAAGTTATGTGGGGAAATGATTAAGTGCCGTTGCAATCGATGATGATCGATGATTGCTGATGTGCCGTCATCAATTTGCTAGTGGTGTTGGTGCTCGTTTCTCCCAAAGCTCCAAGCCGTGGGTAGTGGTGAGATTCGCGAGATTCGGATGCAGTAGTAGTGATGATCGCTGTAGCGTGATGGGGTTGGTGAGATGTCTCACGTGCGATGTTATGTTTACGAATGAGATGGGAAACAACGTTGTAGTAAACCAAAAATATCCAAGGCTTCGACTGAACATAAACTATTCTCGTGTAATTTACCTGAGAACCGTTTTTAGCGGCTAAATGATGGGTATTCCTTTCCTTCCAGGGTGGGTTGATGGGTAGGTAGGCCGGTGGATGATGAAGATTACTGGTTCCAGGTGATGTTCAGTGTCGATGATTTTCCGAAGATTCCAAAGGCATCAATCAACAGAAGAAGTGCTAAACGCAACGTTTGAGTTGAAAACGGCGATAGCTGACTTCTGTTGCACGGAGGTGGCTAAAGTCTACCAGCTAATAGTGAGCCGGTGACTTAGTGATGAGCGTTGATTGGTTGTGAGTTAATTGTGCTGATTTGGGGACCTTCTTCTAGTGCCAATTTTTCGGAGCAATGGCGATCGAAGTTGTGATTTCTGGCGGTGTTATCGGGTTGGGCTGGCTGATCCGGCTCGAAGGACCAAAATGTTGGGGTGCTGGGGTACCTTGGGTGGACTGTATGTTCCTTGGGCGATTCTGGGTGGCGAATTGGTAGGGCTTCCTTCAGGTAAGTACTCGTTCCGTACGGGGGGTTTTATCGGTGCCAATTCCGTAATGAAAATCCGTGGGTTTAACAATCACACAATTTATTGATCACAACTTTATTTGGGTTTTGGTACTATTTATTCACAACACATTATTTAGGAAAAATCAACGCTGAACTTTAACATTTATTACTACAATTTTACTGACTACATTTAACGATCATCTATTTCGAATGGCGAATCTACTTATTACTAAAGGACTGGATACAATACAAAAATGGTGTTGTTGGTAAGGGACAAAATAATACAATTTTATACTTTTTCGTCTTCTATCTCATCAGACAGGTGCAGCGATCAGCTGCTAATTAGAGATGTTGACAGTTCCCAAATGAATCTCCCTTAATCGTCCGTCTTCCTCAGTGACTCAGTGTTGTAAGAAGGGTCTTCGATACGCTCTCCAGTAACCCAACAACCGGATTTTGAGTTTCGGGGTAACTTTGATAACAATGGTTTTTACGTATCTCAACATTTTCAAATTTATTGTTTTGATGCTATTAAGCACAGATGGCTCAAAACATCGATAACAGTAATTTTTTATTTGGACTCAATTGAATTTTTCAACGTTTTCTTTCAAAAATAAATATACTCGAAAGATGGGCAATTTTGCTGCATACATTTAGGGGCAAAAATTATAAACATTTCTCAATATTATTTGGCCTCAAAAACAAATAAAATTTTACCTTCATGCAATTCCCTGAGTCCTCGTACTGTTCCCATGTTCTTCTTTTCTTCAAACTTAACCATATGATAGGGTTTTTAGCCATTTTTTCTATACGGGCTTTTTCATGGAAATGATTGTTTTTTTTTTAAATATCCGAAATTATCATCAAATGACCATAAAAATAACACTTAAACTTAACCTAAACCAAGAAAAAAGTTGAACTTTCACATTTAACAATCCATTTGCTCCTAAACGCTTAAATTTGATCAGGAGAGATGTTTGTTTGTGAACCTTCAAAAAACCAGATATTTCAAGATTTTAAAATTATATTTTACTTAATATAAAAAATCTCCTAATAAAAACCTTGCTTATTTGAAACTCAACTTACAAGCTTTCAAACATAGTAAGCAGTTTTCAGATATTTTAACTTCATACTTAGTTAATAATGATTATGTGTAAAAATTTCATGTTGATCAAAGTTACCCCGCTGATCAAAGTTCCCCCAGTTTACGGTACTCCGCCATCTGTCTCCTTACGCTCTCTCCAATGATCGGATCTTTCTGCATTCGTCGCTCCAAACATCGTAGCCGCCGTTCGGCCATAGCTCGACACGCAGGAAATTCAAAATCGTCGTACTTCCAAATGAGGCCCGTCTCAAATCTTTGACCGCAACAAGTCGTGGTCTCCTCCATGATTCTAATCGCTCGTTCATCTTCCTTTGACTTGGTATATTTGCTTCCAGATTTCTCTACACTTTCTGTCTGACCTTCACTAAATTCTGTAATTTTTCGTCGCAGTTGCATTCGCAGATGTGGAATGTTTCTGCTTCAGTCGTTATTTTTCCCGTAGCGCCGTAGATCGACTATCCTAAGCGACATTTCGATGCAATAGGATCGCCAGGAGCTCCTTCTCGGATCTTCAACGTTGTCCCAACATGGGAATTATCATTTCCGACTAGAATCCTTGGAGTAGCGTTGTTATAATCCTGTATTGATAGTCCTTTAATATGGGGGTATTCTTGCACTAGCTTAGCGTAGCAAACCGTCTGTTTCGGGAGATTTAAGCTAGAAACCGTACGTACGTAGAGTGGAAATTTTTGCGATTTCGATGTGGCTGAAATGGTCAAGCTGGCCAGCTGGGATTCGGCTTCACTACGTGTGATGTTTCCCGTCCATCGAAGGCAAAGTGGAGCTAGTTCGCCTTTGATGTCTAACTGCTTCGCTATATCTTCGTCCATCAGCGTCATGGATGGACCGTCGTTGATGAAGGCAACAACTTCTATGGATTTGCCGTTCCCGTATAGAGTTACAGGAAGCATCCGAAAAAGCGCAGATTGGCCGGAACGATGATGATTAATTACCGCTTCTATATGTCCCAGCTGATTTCCGCCTGCTGCCGTAGTCAAGTGTAGTAGGGTGTGATGTTTCCCATAACAAATGTCTTTGTCGCACAATTTTGATGATTTACACGGTCGTCGCCCATGGTATTCTAGACAGGTTCGGCAAATCCCTAACTCCTTTATCTTGTTCCAGCGATTTTCGACGGACAGCTTTCGAAACTCACAACAGTCTTTTACGTGATGTGACGGGTCCTTACAGATGAAGCAGGTAGGATTCATTGATTGCTGAAAACTGTCTTCGACGGCGTTGGTACTTCTCTCAATGTCAGCTGGTTCGTATCCGGATGATGAGTTTTCCTCGGCATGTGCTCCACAGAAAGGTTTCAAACTTGGTTTGTCGGTTTTACCGCCAATCAACGAGCTCGTTTTGGCACCTGGTAATTTCGACTTCATTGTTACTTTCGTCGCGGCCGATGCTAACCGTGACACGTACGTAGAAAATGTTTGATCTTATTCTTCTCCATATGTAGCGCCCATTCCAATTTCATGTCATCTGGAAGCTTCTGCACCAACTCGAATAACAGTGACGGATTATTCAACTGTTCCGTTTGATTAGCAACTACCAAATGCATGCACAGATTCTTCACGACTATTCCAAAGTGAATCAGGGTCTCTAAACGGTCGTTTCTCGGCGCAGGAACTTGTCGAATCTTTTGTAGCAGTGAGTAAACCAATAGCTCCGGTCTTCCATACAGCATTTGTAGGGTATCGATAATGCTCGGGACGGCGGCAGGTATCATCAACTCGCACTGAACAGCTTCTTTGGCTGGACCTTTTAAACTGCTCTGCACTGCCCCTACTCGCATAACAGTCCCATATGAATTTTCGTCAATTTTCATCTAACCTGACAGTTCGTCATTTTGAACATAGGGCTTCAATATAAAACAATAAAAAAAGAGATTTTGTTTTAGAAATTTCGAAAAAAAATATCAACTTGGGACTGTCCCATACGGAATATACCCGCATAACAGTCCCATATGTGAAATACCACGAATTTGGTTACTTTTCAATGCTTCTTTCGGCGAAATAGTCTTTGATTTATTGCTTTGAACCATTTAAAAAAGATTTCACTCACTCGATGTCGAGTAAGAAGGAAGGAATGTCTTCCTAAGCGAAAAACTATCAGATGTAATCAAAAATCGTATAAAGATTCAACTTACAATGCGGAGTTCACGCTATTTTTCCAAAAGTATGTTTCTTTTAATGAAAATTGTATTGAAAGGTTAAAAAATGATAAAATTTAAGTCTTAGGAAGAAGCTTGGTGAAAAAAACATATTCTGTATGGGACTGTTATGCGAGTAGATTTAAAAAAGGTTTGAAATATGCTCGCATAACAGTCCTATAACGAAAAAAATGGTGCTCCTGACCCAATTTTGAAAATTTCAGGTATTACGATTTATTATGACAACCTAGAACACATTCCATCTAATGTTTTTCATTTATGCTGAAAGTTGAGGTCACAATTTCAAAATAAATTCCAAAACAGAAAAAGCTGATTTTCTCGCTTGCTTGTTTTTGCATATGGGACTGTTATGAAAGTAGGGGCAGTGCAGCCTCATGAGATTCTCGATGTCAGAAAATCCGCAGGCATCTGATGTTGTCTGGAACGCGCTGATGAATTGTGGCCACTCTACTGGGGTGCCATCGAACACTGACAACTCTTTCGGCATCACCTGACGGGCTAGCAGCTGTTGATGTGTCGGACTACTCCTGGAATTGCTTCTCGAACTGGGTTCGCCTTCGGTTGACCGGTTTCCAAAATACTCCATCTCCGCACCGCCGCTGCTTCTCACTGCACTGCCTGGATTGATTTCTTGCACTCTTCCACTAGAGGTATGTTTTTCAGCTTCTATATTCTGCGCACTTTCATCAGGAGCCACTTTTGATACAAAATCGGGATAAGAACGCGATGAGATGTTCTGCGGAAAAGTTTTCAAGTTCCCTCTTCAAGTTTATTGTGCATGTTTATTATGAAATCCATCAACTATCAAGAAGTTTTAGGACCTTCGCGATGTGTTCCAAGAGGGAGTAGCTAATCAAAACTAGAAACTGGATCCATTTCCTGTCTTCTGGAATGCTGTCCACAGACTAATTGCTGTCGGCGTCTCATACTTACCAGGGATGGAACCTCGGAATCATCTATTGATGATTGGTATCAGGACAACGTTAAAGCTAAGTATTCTCTTTTTTTTATACAATCAGTTAATCAAAACTTGTAAACTTTAATACTACATTTTTTTCAATGTGGAGAACTATTCACAATTTTTGTGCCACATTTATAATGTCACCAAAAAATCATTTCGTTATTTTAATAGAAAGATTCTGATTTTTTTCAAACCACCAATTATTTCACCAATTCTAGTTATAAATTCAATCAGTTCTATCATGTATGGGATTAAAACTTCTCCCTTTTCGGTTTTTTTTTCTTGTATCGAAACTTAACCAAGAACTGATTTATTCAATAACATGTTTAGAAATTCCAAATTTCTCTTCAATCTTTCCTTTTTCAAATGTCCAAAAGTATAAAGTATGCGATATTCATTTATATCATCATTTAATCAGAAATAGGACACAAGTTAAATCTTAATTTTTCTGATAGAATGCGGCAAGTCGATACATGCATCTTTCAATCAAAATTGATGAAAAATTACTATAATTTTTAGTTGTTATCACATTTTCTCCATTTCCCTTGAAAAAGTCATCCAGTTTTTTTTTTTCACTATTCAAATGTTATATATGATTCAGAATATCAGTTCAAATACCACTTCGAATTTTGAATTATGTGAGCAGACACTATTACAGATATGATGATGGAAATCAAGATTGTACGATTTACTTCAAATGTGTTTCAGTCACAATCACCTTTCAAAATGTTGTTTCTTATCTAGCTAAAATGTTTTTATAAATCATAAATTATATTTCAGGAGAAAAAGCTATCAACATAACACTAGTCAAAAGTGTTTCCTATTTTTTTTTTCCTTCCCCCCAACATTCCCAACCAAATTTTTTTTGCAAGGATGCAGAGGTGACCTCGGTCCTTAGGCTCAAAGTTGTTCTTTTATCCCTTTCTCATTTTTCCTAACCTATCTATTGACTACTAGGACGTGGCCGGCGCCGTTATTGATGTTTAAAGAGAGAGCATCAGTTTTGTGCATTATGAACGTGCCAATCCCAGGTTCCGTTCATTTGACCTATGAACAAAATTGATGGCCTCGGTCAATCACGGAGTAGCAACCATTGGCGACGTGGAACTTGTTCTACTGAGCCACGCCTGCGATCATAGAATCCGAAATGTATTAAATTGTTTTTAAAACCAAATTTAGAAATTAAGCGCAGAGTATACTAGAATACTCTTTATTCAAACATATCTTAAGGAGCATTTCGAGTTCAATGATTCAAGGTGGATGTGAGTAGTCAATCAAGCTAAGCTAAGCTAAGCTAAAATCGAGATAAGAACGCGATGAATTTTGAGGCAGATACTGTGTACTCTGTCGTAAATCGGATAAAACTGGTTTTGGCAGAAATTCGTTCTCTACGCGTTCGATATTATCATGCCTAATAGGGGAAATGTCTAACGAACAGTTTTGGTTCCGGAAGGCGGAAATGACTGACTTGTCTAACTTGTCGCTAACTCTCTGGGAGGGAATTTTAGGAATCGCTCCTGTATTTTGAGACTGCTTAAAATTTCCTAAACCCTGCTGGTAATCAAGCTTGTCTGCTAGCATCTTAATGTTTCGTCGCCTACCTTGCGTTACGTCGTTCTCGGGAATACCTGACGTCAAAGGTTCCGATGTTGGTCTCTGGAGTTGCTGCATAGTCGAAAACCCGCCACCTTCACGTAATCCAATCTGCCATTGCTCGACCCCACATATCGCTGACCTGCGACTTTGAGATGCGTTCTCAGCTTTTTCAATCTCCGCTTCAAGTTGTCGAAACTTCTCGCGATGAAACTCCTGGTCCAGTTGGAGCTGACGTTTCTCGAATTCCAACTCCTGTTCGGCAAGTTTGGCTCGACGTTCCATATCGAGTTGCTTCTGCAGCAAAACTCGTTCGGCCTCTAGCTTTTTCAATGTCAAACGTGCCCACTCTTGAGCTCGTTGCGCTGCTCAAAGACGGTTCCGCCTGCTCATTTCGTTCGTTTTCTACGGCCGCAACGACTAGGTCCTTTCCGGAGGCTTTGCACATCGTACAAACAAAGCTCTTGCCGCAGACACTGTCACCTACGCCCGCACATTCATAGTGGTACCAATGGTCACAAGAATCATACATGACCATCTTGTCCGTATCCAGGTTTGTACATGCCTGACAATTCGAAATACCACCTTGAGCATTCGATATTGTCGCATCTTCCGTACTGCGGTTAGCGCCATTCTGTGGTTTTCCGGCCGGCATATTGGACAACAATTTTTTAGATTTGTTGGGGGGTTTTTGCCACCATTTTTGAGCGAAAATACACCGCGATTCTGGGTGTGAAATATAGCTAAAACTATACATTTTTTTTAGAAACAATTTAGTAGATTATAGGAAAATATGTTACTCACAATTGATGGTGTCCTACCCTCGAATTTACAAATTGTGTCCTCTTATATTTCGGATTGGGAAATCACCTATTTTTATAGATTTAATTATGGTAAAAGTTTCTAAGTTACTTATTCAAATATTTACCTACAGAATGTGTGGGTGTTTACTACTTTTGAAGGGAAATTAAAGTTTTATTAAATCCCAAGCACACTGTACGTTGTTTTCCGACAAGATGATAATCCAAATTTGATATTCTTATATTTCTTCCCCTTATTTTCCATATCAAGAGAAATGTCACTTTCAAGTCCGCGAGCATTAGGTTTGTTCAGCGAGGTCCGCCAGTTATGCCGTAACACTGTTTAAAACTAATATCATAAGGCAAAATTAAAAAAAAATCATGCTCGTTTCATGTCGCACATTATTTTGATTTATTTTATAGAACATAAAAATGTGACAAAAAAACGTTGTTTTCAGATGTTGCAAAAAACGAACGGTTTTGTACGGATGTTGCCAAAATCGATTCATTTCATATTTAATTTATAACTTTAGATTTCAAATGAGTAAAACAATAAAATCTCACCACGCTAGCCGAGATTTCATTCTTAGTCTTGTGACAATTCCCAAGTTTATAATATGGAGATTTCACATTTCTATGCAGGAACTCAGTTGCATCTTGCTTTTCGTGTGTATGTTTCCGAATGGAATTTAACAATTGCTTAAGAATCAGCACTGAAAATTTTCACTTATGCACAAAAAACGTGTCAGTTGATATCTTGAAATACAATCTGGGAATGCAAAAAAACGGATTATCTCGCACGAAAACAGTCCCCTTCCAATTAGTATAATTTAAGCTTAATTGAATCAAACCACTAGCAGGATCGAAAACAAAAACATTGCCCCGGTACCACATTCATTTTACCCACACATACACACACATTAATCCTATTTCTTCTTGAAACTTAAGACTCAAGCCATTAGCGTAAATCAAAAAGTTTATTTTTCCACCCGGTGGCCGCCGGTATTGATCTTTTTTTCAGCTGGCTTACCCGGAACAAACCTAAGGATTCGACAAATTCTCTTAAAAAATAAATGTGTGTATGTGTGTTTATGTCTGAAGATCTAGCCGGATATGGAACAGTGGTCGCATGAAATGACCGTTGACCAGGTCGATTTTATGGTAAAACTTGCTTAAGGACCTTAAATCTATAACTAAGTTGGGATTAACAACCCTAGAAAAAGTGAGTTTTATGTGGCAGAAAAGAGGTATTAAATTATTATGCTTTTTTGGCAACTCTTTCTCCAAATCTTGTTCGAATCAAGGTCGCTTTGTAAGGTCGCTTTGTTTTGTTTTTGTGTTACTCTAGCGTCAAAAAGTCAAACAGTTTATTCAAGCACTTTACAGTTCATCGCTCCGGAAAACACTCAGCTTTTCTTGGTCCTCCGCCATTGCATTGTCTGCTGCAACCCACGACTGCAATCAGAAAACAATTGCAAGGAAAACTATCTTTCCGCACTTGGCAACTTTCTACTTTTGTTCGCCAGTCTGTTATTGAGTTACAGTTGTATAATATCATTTCAATGATTCGTCTACAATTTAAGGGGTGGAATTTTTTTTTTTTCGAAACAATAAAATGTACTTTTACAAAACCTTTTAGTCTTTTTATCTCTCTTGTATTTACGATTTTTCATATGTTGTAAACAATTAAAAATCGTCCGAAAAAGCATTCTTGTAGTGTGCATTATTTACCCACGTCTTCGTCGTCGTACAATTGTTTCGGTTCGGAAAATTACAGCTGGCATCTTGGAGCATTTCCGCCCGAACGGGTAAGAGCTCTAGAAATTCCCACAGCAACGACTTGCTTACCTAGCAGAAGAAAACCCAGAAGTTGGTATACCTATCCGTAAATTTCTCCACTCGAAAAGACAACAGCGCAGCGAACGTCTCGAATTTACTAGCACGTTTTGTTTCCTCTTTTTTTTTTCGTTGGTTTGTTTCCATCCATGTTTGCACACACGTTCCCAGTACCTATAACGAGCGGAAATTTAAAGCTCGCAGTTGTCGACGCCATTGCAGAGCTTTGCGACAACTTTTTGCTTCGATTATTGCATCCCTGTGGAGGACAGATCCGATATTTTACGGTAGATTCAAGACACATGATCAAATTTGTGCAGATTTCTCTATGTTTGACAGTTTGGTATCTTTAGAGATTTTGACAGTTATGAAGATTTTGCAGTATGACAAGTTTAACAACTGGCGTATCAATTTCAAAAAAAAAAAAAATTCAAACCATTATTTAAAAAAAAGACCCGATTATTTTTCTAATAAACTTATTTTTTCAAAGGTAGTAATCATCAGCCTAATACCACTGAGTCAGTGGCACTGACCATATTGATGGGACACTCGATTCCGTTTGTTGGATAATTTTTCCCGCAGAACGCAATATCGATTCCAGAGTGCGCATCGATCGCATTTGATGAAATGCTATTCCAGTTGGAAAGTGCCTCCTAATTTTCAAGGGAAAATAGTCAATTTCGATTATACAATCGGGCTTAATAGGTAAACTTTTCCTACAGGATTTTTTTTGTCAAATTTTGCGAATTTCGCAAAACCGACTATAGGGGGCAAAACCCCAGAGCCCTTCGACTCAGTCGCGCTGTTTCCTGCCTGCGTCTTCAGTCGTCCTGGCCCCGAGTTCGTTGGAGGTGATAAGGTTCTCCAGGCCTCTTCTCCAGGCAAGTACCAGTTTATGTTAAGAACATGCCCCTCGCGTATCCTGTTTCCACTCTACCACAGATGCACACCGTCAAATCTTCCGGACCTCGTTAATCCTTCGACTTCTTCTGGGCCTCCAGCACCGGGACGCAACGAACTAGGAATTACGGAGACCCCTGAGCCCTTCGACTCAGTCGCGCTGATTCCAGCCAGCGTCAACAGTCGTCCCGGCCCTGAGTTCGTCTGTGGTGAAGGGGTTCTCCAGCCTGCGTTATCTGGCAAGTATTATATCACCGACAGTCCTTCTCCGCCTGATGGAATTTGCCTTTCCAGTGATCGTCGTTCCTGTTCTGCTTCTGAATCAGCCGACTCGATTAACATATACTACCAGAATGTTGGTGGTATCTATGTGATTTGGCTATTCACGAGGAATCACCCAACATACAGACGCTGCTGCTTATACCTATGCATCAGCAAGATTGGCTACTCACTGAATACTCGACCGAGAGCTGCGTACATTCACGTTCACAGAATAGCAGTTGGATTAGCTACAATCCATACACGCTCCGAGATAAGCACTCATATAGGCATAATGTATTCCACACATCTTCCCTCTTCTCCCAGGAAAAAAAAAACGAGAGAACTAAAAAAAAAATCTCTCTTTTTTGTAAACTATGTACCAGCTTTAAAAATCATAAAGGGCATAGATTTCTATTCTCTATGTACACTAGACTAGTTCACTTTTCGGTTTTTTTCGCAGATCAAAGCCGGACTCATATGGGTTGTTCCTCATGCATTTTCAAGTATTTCTGCCAAATTTGAGATCTTTTGAACTAGTCTCTGTTCTGCGCAATGAGTTTTTGTGAAAAAAGACCATTTTTCTTGAAAATATTCTTATGAGAGTTCTAGCAAGCCACTGTTAATATTAATCGATAATTTTATGTTGCATGGTGGTTGATATTATAACCATTTTTATGAATCTGTTCTAGATAATCGTTCAAAACAAACCGAAAAAATTTAAAAAATCATAAACTACCAACTTGTACAGAAATTTTACTTACAAGTTGAGAGTTAAAAATCTGTAATAAATCAGAAAAAAATTTGTTTCACAAAATCTTTTTTTATTAAGATAGCCCTGTTTATTACCATTCATTTGATGCTTAAAGTGTAATTATCGCTAGAATAGGAGCAAAGTTATTCAAATATTCATGCTCCAGTCTTTAAATCATATTTGAGTTCCTATTCAAGTTTTAGCTGCATGCAACATGAAAAACGTGGCATCAAGAGGACTTGCTTACAACTTGATCAAAGCGCGCGCTTTTTTTAACTCCTGGCCCCGTCATGGGGTACTTGATTGAATTAAATATCCTTTCTTGTGCACAAGATGGTGTGGAGCAAACTTGAATGAAAAATATATTTTTAAATCAAATTTGTTGCAAACATCTTTAAATAACTTGACCGTTATACAACCAATTTGTATATTTATTGCATCAATAGAAAGGTAATAAAAACGACTAGCTTTACAAAAAAAGATTTTGTGATACAATTTTTTTTCTGATTTACTACTGATTTTTAACTATCAACTTGTAAGTAAAATTTCTGTATAAGTTGGTAGTTTATGATTTTTTAAATTTTTTCGGTTTGTTTTGAACGATTATCTAGAACAGATTCATAAAAATGGTTATAATATCAACCACCATGCAAAATAAAGTTACGTATTATAATAACAGTGGCTTGCTAGAACTCTCATAAGAATATTTTCAAGAAAAATCGACTTTTTTCACGAAAACTCATTGCGCAGAACAGAGACTAGTTCAAATGATCTCAAAATTGGCATAAATAGTTGAAAATGCATGAGGAACAACCCATATAAGTCCGGCTTTGATCTGCGAAAAAAGCCGAAAAGTGAACTAGTCTAATGTACACTATTGATTGCTCCCGAAGGTTAAATGTCTTCGTCTGTGACACATATCGCTTGGAATAATATTCTCATCTCCTTTCTAGAACGCTTAAGGCGTTGAAACCGTCACAAATAGAACTCTGATCACACTGACATGACAGTTAGAACAAAACGTCGATCATTTTTTTTTCTAATTTTGCCTCCTGTCGCCGGTATTGCAATCCTTGCAAAATTTTAGAAAAAAAAAATCTCCCTTAAAAGTGATTGCACTCTGAAATCGATATTGCGTACTGCTGGAAAAATTATACAACAAACGGAATTGAGTGTCCAGTCAGTGAATGAAATCTGGAAACCTATTCATGTCTTTGTAGCAAAAGCAGGCAGTTTAGCATTCGAGTTTCCCATTTGTAATGCAAGAATGTAAGCGCCAATCTACTGTTCAATATTTAAAATACATACACCCATTTTGTTAAAGCATACTGCCCTTGGCACACTTTTGGCGTACCGTACATGACGCTAATCCAATTTTATCTTTTTGCAAGTAATTTCTCATGTTTTTTTTAAATTCCATATTCATAGACTCTAAGCAACGCTGGCTTATTCATTTGTTAATCAGCTATTCCCTCACAAAGCATTTGGCATCCCTAATATAGATTAGCAGGCAGATCGAGAAAAAGAAGCATTAAGCATATTCAATGACTATTCATTATCTTAATGTGATTGAAGCCAAATACCATTGGAAGTTAACCGATATGTGTCACAACGTTGTCCTTCAAGCTGGATTCGATTTTTTTCTACCTTCATCATATTTGAAAGTGATCAAATATGAAATTTCCCAAAGAAAACAACTGTTTAAATTTAAGAAAAAACAACATTTCTCTCTGAAGAAATCATTGAACCAAATTTACTTTCATTGTTCCAATGAAAATCATCTGTAATGTTATGATTTTTTTTAAACATAAATAAAAGCGTCCGGACTAGCATCTGTCGCAGAAAGTGATGCAGCATTTCGCTCTAACTTTAATTATAACGGACATAAGTAGTAGGTTTCCTCTGATCAGTCAATATCAGCGCCGGCGACATTCACTGGCAACATTTCGTGTTCACGAGACATCTATCACAGGTCTGCCGATTGACAAGATGTTTTCTAAATTGATATGACATTTTTCATCGTTGCAGGTCGGCAAGATCCTAATAATCTGAACACAGTTTTTATTGCCTGCTAGATGATTGCCGATGAAGCTCCTCATTTATCTGGCTGCATTTCGATAACAATATATATAACAACTAAGTACCTACCATTCTGATGTAATTGTAAAAATCACAAGATATGCCCATGATGGACGTCGAATCTTTCCTAAACAACAGAGCTCAATCTCATTAATCGCGCACAGCCTTTCAACTTAGGTAGTTCTGTAACAGATTTTGTTTATGTCAGGAGAGAAAATAATTGATTCTTCCTTTTTTGTCAAATGCTTGAAAGCTATCAAATTTTGCATTTCCTGGCCAAGTTGTCTGTCAATACCTTCAAATAATCTAAATATTTTCACGGAAGTCTTTTAACAATCAGAGTCATTGGAAAAAATATATGTTATAAAAGTACATTGATTTTAAAATCATGGAATATGTTTTTTTTTTAATTATTCATACCGCATAGGAAATAAATCAAATTTGCTAAATTGAATGTCAGTGCTATAGCAAATGCTTGTTAATATTGATTATGTCTATAGCGCTACCACGGAGCTATTATTTGATCCAGTGTCGGTAAGCTACGAGTTCAGAATTATGATTTTAGAAAACAGTTATTTTTTTTTAATCTCGTAAGTTTCTTTAATCGATACAAGGGTGAAATAGATTCACAAACAGATAAAATATTTTCTTTGATTTGTTTTCAATGCAATGAATTCCGTAAGTTTTGTATCCAAAGAAACATTTAATTAATACTGGCGCAAAACGCTAAAAAGATTCATTGGATCATCAGGAGATTCATAAAGAAATAGAACGATATAGAAAATCAGACTCAGGAAATCGTGGCTTAGTACCACCAATGCCTGTACAGAAGTTTGGTTTCTAGTGGTCATTAAGAAGTGACAAGATGTTTTAAAGAATTCAAATGTAGCGAAATCCCTTACTTATGTGACCAGGGTGCAAAATGAAATGATTAATAAGAGTACTCCATGGACAGGTACTTTAAAAAGCTTCCCCATCCAAAAGCATAACCGCATCATCCTAACAATGCAATAGTGAAAACGTGATGCTGGACAACGTACACACCGACCCATGAACAAATAAAACATATTTTGGGCAAATGGTACAATTTTCTATAACAAGATCCCTTTATTAGATTATTTGTATGTTTTCATCCAGTTTGCGATAAATAATCCGGTTTCTGGTTGATAAATTATATTTATTGTGTCGAGATTTGAAAATACCCCAAAACCTTACCAGACCTTTAAAACTCGTAAAGTAAATTGCAGCTACTTGCCTTTTCCGTCATTTTTATGAACATATGCTTTTTCGATCTTTAACATTTTCCACGTGTTTATTTAATCTTACTTTCCATTCTTGTCTGTTTAAAGTTTCTATTAAATTTGCTATCAAACTAGCATAGTTTGACTTATCGCTATAGAGCTAAAGTAATTCATGTGCAATCTAGAGCTTTCAAACATTTTTTTTATCATATAATTTGAGAATCGATCAATATCTTAAACGTTTTGCCTTTATTCATCCTGAGTTAGTATATATTTCAAGGAAATAGACAACGAAACATCAACGATGGCGATATCACTGCCGACGTTGCTTGTTGACCAAGCATCTATCAAATATCTTCCACGAAAACTTCGGATTTCAACTGCAATGACAGTACTTCATGATCGAACGAATAATTTACTGCCAACCTCATATGTCAACATTCGACCATCGTTCCTCTTGCGACAATCTCGTCGGTCGTAAGTCGTTCGATGCTGTAAGTTTGTTTTTTTTTTTCGAAGCAGCCACGCATCTATCAAGTCGCTTGTAACGTGTATTTTCAATTAAGTATTTTTCATTCTGACCAACGGGGCCTCACGATATCAACATTAATATAAAAAAAATGTTATTGCTAGTAATTAACTTGTGCCCGACCTAACAACAGCTTTCCGTGCTTGATTCGAACTAAAATACATATTATTGCGTTTATCTCTATCTAAAAGCAACTTCTATTATGCTCAACTTGACCTCATTTTAAGAATTATGCCCCTTTTCAGCCAATATCAACATTTGTTTGTTCCCCCTTAGCTTTATTCAACTTTAAGTGCTCGTCCCGAGCCTAGTTCTACTTTTAACGCTCGTCCCGAGCCAAATACACTTTCTTTTGTGCTCGTCCCGAGCTAAATTCAACATTTTATGCTCGTCCTGAGCTAAATCCAACATTCTATGCTCGTCCCGAGCTAAATTCTTTTTTTTTGTGATCGTCCCGAGCTAAATACACTTTCTTTTGTGCTCGTCCCGAGCTAAGTCCAACATTTTATGCTCGTCCCGAGCTAAATCCAACATTCTATGCTCTTCCCGAGCTAAATTCTTTTTTTTTGTGCTCGTCCCGAGCTAAATACACTTTCTTTTGTGCTCGTCCCGAGCTAAATACAACATTCTATGCTCGTCCCGAGCTAAATTCTTTTTTTTGTGCTCGTCCCGAGCTAAATTCAACTATTTTAGGCTCGTCCCGAGCTATGTCTAACTTTCTGTGCTCGTCCCGATCTAAATTCAACCTTCAACGTCTCGAGCTTATTTCAAAAGCCAGGTACTCGTCCCGAGCTATAATGTACATTTTGTGCTTGTCCCGAGTTTAAACCAATACTGCTGTGCTCGCCCCTAGCTGTTATCAACGTTTTTTCGAGTCCAAGCCACTTTACCTTTTTCACAATCTAACTGCTCACAAACATTGTTTTCTCCACACAAACAAACACTTATTCTTGTTGCTTTTCTGTCAGTGTCCACTTCAAATAAAGGAAAACAATGGAGCGCTAGCGCTCACAAAAGAATTATAACTTACTTCCGTTTGAAACAACTTTTTCACTGCCAATTTCTCAAAGCGCTGCACGTTGGGTGATTCCTGCGGCAAAAGGTTCAATTTTCTGGCAAATTTACTATTAGAAAACCTGTCACGGTCGTCAATATGTGATTTGGCTATTCACGAGGAATCACCCAACATACAGACTCAGCTGCTTATACCTATGCATCAGCAAGGTTGGCTACTCACTGAATGCTCGACCGAGAGCTGCGTACATTCACGTTCACAGAATAGCAGTTGGATTAGCTACAATCCATACACGCTCCGAGATAAGCACTCATATAGGCATAATGTATTCCACACAGTATCAATTCTTGCTTGATTGACTATTTCCTCGCCACTTCGTGTTCCTGCTACGACATTATCGCTTTTACTGAAACATGGCTCAACGACCGCACTCTATCTAGTCAGGTTATCGGCTCTGATTACGCAGCGTTTCGTTGCGATCGAAGTCCACTCAACAGCAAAAAATCGACCGGAGGCGGTGTGTTACTGGCTGTTAAATCTAAACTCCCGCCATGCTTATTGAAGACGACTCTTGGTTCAATCTGGAAATTTTTTGGACCCGCATCGATATTGGTGATCGGAAACTTCATGTGTGCGTAGTGTACGTGCCTCCTGATCGTTCCAGTGACCTGGTTGTAGCCGAATCTTTTTCACGTAGCCTCTCTAAAGTCAGTTCCATTTGCTCTCCTGAAGATGACATCCTCGTCATCGGCGACTTCAACATGCCTGGCTTGAAATGGTGCTTTTCACAAGGCGGATTCCTGTGCCCTTCGTAACTATAACAAGCAAAAGTCGCTCTACGCTCAGAATGAATACCGCAAACTGAACTCGACTTATAAAAAGACCAGTAAGCGCTGCTACCAGAATTATCGCAATCGGCTCCAGCGAAACTTCAAGACCAGTCCGAAAAAAATTTGGAAGCACGTAAAAAATCAGCGGAAAGAAACAGGGCTTCCGTCTCACATGTTTCTGGACAACAACACAGCCGCTTCCGACCCCGAAATTGGTGAGCTCTTCGCCGGGAAATTCTCAAGCGTTTTTACCACCGAGGGCATTTCTTCAGAGCAACTAGCCAGGGCTGTCCGGAATATTTTACCTCCGGGTTCATCTTTGAATGGATTCCTAATTGAAGATGCAGCCATCTTGAAAGCAACAGCAAAATTGAAAAATTCTACCTCAACGGGCCCGGACGGTATACCAGCAACTTTTTTGTAGCGTTTTATGCCACTTTTGCTGACTCCCATCAAATATATTTTTCAATCATCGCTGGATAACGCAATTTTTCCCTCACTGTGGAAGGAAGCTCATATGTTTCCTGTCCATAAAAAAAGGGGACAAGAGAGATGTTAGCAACTACCGTGGGATATCAGCTCTATGCGCTATATCCAAACTCTTTGAACTGGTCGTTATGGATCCTGTTTTCTCGTTTTGCAAACCTCACATTTCCAACGACCAGCATGGATTCATGCCCAAACGATCCACAATTACCAACTTACTGAGCTTCATATCTTTCGTTCAAGACTGCTTTGCCACGAAGACCCAAACTGACGCCATTTACACTGATCTCTCAGCTGCGTTCGACAAGGTGAACCATGATATTGCTATCGCAAAGCTCGGACGCTTAGGATTCGGTGGATCTCTACTGGATTGGTTCCGGAGTTATCTAACGGGACGGAAATTATCCGTTCGAACTGGTGAATCCTTTTCCAGGCAATTCCCTGCCCCCTCAGGAGTACCCCAAGGAAGCCATTTAGGACCGATAATTTTCATAATCTACTTCAATGACGCACTCTCGCTCCTTGAAGGCACAAAACTTGCTTTTGCTGATGACCTGAATCTTTTTCACGCCATAAACAACCAAGACGATATCGACTTTTTACAGCAGCAATTTTCCGTATTTGCTCACTGGTGCGACATTAACTGCCTGCCGTTGAACCGCAGCAAATGCTCGGTTATATAATTTTCCCGTAAGCGGCACACTCTTCGTGCGGAGTACATCCTTGGAAGCGAAACCATCACCCGAGTAGAACACATCAACGATCTAGGAGTCATCCTCGATCAACGGCTGGAGTTCAAGACTCACACGAAGACGAACTATGTTGTTGACAAAGCTTCTAGAAACCTTGGATTCCTGTTTCGCATGGCCAAAGACTTCAAAGACGTGTACTGCCTTAAAAGTCTTTATTGCTGCATAGTTCGTTCCATTCTCGAGTACGCATCAGCTGTCTGGTGCCCCGTCTATCAGAACGGAGCTGAACGAATCGAGGCTATCCAGCGGCGCTTCCTGCGGTTTGCCCTACGTCACTTGAATTGGTACGATCCGTTTCGTCTGCCAAGCTACGAAAATCGTTGCCGCCTTATAGACTTGGACACGCTTCAAGTTCGTAGGAACGCTACTCGAGCTCTGGTTGTGGCTGACCTGCTGACATCGAGAATAGACTCACCCACGCTGCTGGAGGCTGTCCCTCTCAATGTACGACCCCGAGGATTAAGAAACCAGCATTTGCAGCTCTGCGTCCCCATTCGTCTGAACAACTATGGGGCCAACAGCGCTTTTGTCGGAATCTTAAAAACTTTTAATCGTTTTTCTGCGCATTTCGACTTTGATGTTTCGAGAAATGTGTTCCGAAGAAAAATATTAGACGTGTCCAGAACTGTGTCGAGTGGATTTTAATTTTGATAAGTTATTTAAGATTAAGTTATCATTTGGATCAACATATGATCCGTTGATTTTTTATACAAATAAACAAATAAATAAAATTAGACAGAAAATGGGTGAATTTTTGTTCTAAGCATCATGTCAATGTGAACAGTGCTTATACACTCTAAACCAGGAATGAGCAACCCGCGGCGCGCGGACCACATGCGGCCCTTGAGGCCTGTTTGTGCGGTCCGCGAATCTAATTTCTTCGTAGATTGTAAGTTATAATAAAATACTTGTCAATTCTAAAATGGAAATAATGAATATGTGGCTTGTTCGAAAGTTGACTTCACGTATATTGATTTGCATTTATCCCACAATCATTCAGATTGGTGTCATTTTTTATAGAAATTTAACATTCATTGTGATCTTTTTAAAGCATTTGTGCAATACTTTTGTCAAAAATGTATTTTTGGATTTATTCTTTCATTCATTTTTTTCGATTTTTCTTAAAGGCTTCATTAAAACTTATTGAAATTACATAAGATTTTCAAAAATTGGCATTAAAAATATTATTCCCAGTATATCCCCAGGCTCATAATATTTAATTAATTTGAACCGATCGCTTTTCTAACATAATAAAAACTTTCAATGCATAATACAAAAATAAAATTAATTCTCCTGCTGTTTATGTTTTCAATCGGTTTGAACATTTCTGGATTTTTTCGTTCAGTTTTTCAATCCTACAGTTCTTTGGTCTTGGAGTTTGTATTTCTCAGTCCAATTTCCAATCGGTTTCGGTTGATCCTTAGATGTATCTCGTCCGGATATTCAGAGTTGTAAGTCAACATTTTTATGATTTCAAATATGAGTATCAATGACACCATATCCTGCTGAAACAAAATATCACGAAGTAGTATCCCTTTGCCTTTCCCAGAGGTATCTAAATTAGATGAAGAAAATCTTTCTAAATCTGTTAATAAATAAACAATCAAGAATATAAACTCTAAACTAGGTTTTTTGATAAAATTTGCCTATGAATCAGTAAAACTATATATTTTTTCGAATTTTGGTAGCTTCGCTCAACATCTTATACGGAACTTCATGAAAAAAAATGTATTTATCACCGTTTATTAAAAATCAGGACTTTGAGGGCAAACGTTAACTGTGGAAAAACTTCTTATAAATACACAAAAATGAAATTTTGATTAATGAATTTCAACAACGATTCAACGTTCAACGTTTAAAAGACACACCACAGAATCTGACATTGATTTAGTGATGAATCTTTTAAGATAAACGATGCTGAAAGTTTTTTTTAAATGTTTCTTTTTTAATTTTTTTCGCCAAAAAATTGCAGTTATAGGAAATTTACTCTCTGATGTTCTCAAGATCAGAATATTATTAATGAGCATTATTTCATGCAATTTTGAATTGGAATTTAAATTAGCCCGTGGGTTCAAAAGGTTGCTCAGCCCTGCTCTAAACGTTCTCTGAAATATTCAAATTGAAAATACTCGGTGATTATTTTTTTTTTAAATGAACACACACATATAGGATCTCAGTGAAACTACATGTTTCTTTGAAGAGATCTAAATTCTTCTTAAGACTAAAGCGTACATTTTTCAAGGATATAATGGCTAGCATCCTACTAATGCTAACACCACCAGCCCACAGTAAGAGTACTAACTATGTATGCCGTGACCGAGACTCGATCTCATGACGTCTGGCTTAGAAGACTTAAACGCTTTCCTCTAGGCCACAGTCCGTGGCAAAGCACTTTCTTTAAAACGCTTTTTAACATGAAGTGCTTAAAAATCCGCCAAAGTGAAAGGAAAGGCAGTGCCTAAACTTTTTATTTGAAGGTAAAAAGTTTCATCAATTGAAGCCGTCTTGAAAACCTGCGGTTGTATCTTTTTTTCAACTTTCTACAGCTTTTTTAGAAATAAAAGCATTTTTTGTATGAGATTTTCATCCTCTGGAATGATTCATCTCTAAGAAATCATATCTCGAAAATAAATATAAAAAATATTATTTTTCCATCTCATCGGTAGGTCATTTTTTTTGTCTTTATTTGAGAGGTTTTAAACTGACCAAACAACTCAGCCAGAGGACATAATATTATTCAAAAAGAAAGTCCTGTCGGAAGGGGTATTGGCCCGTTTTCGGCTTCATGGACCGGTTCGCGATTCAATATCAAACATTTAAGCGATCATTTCTCCCGAGTAAATCCCAAAAGATGGATGCTTCCGCATTACACTATGAAAATTCCATAAAATTGCCTTTAAAAATTTAATTGTTCCCATTTGCCCAGCCCGCTCTTATAATTATCTTTTCTTAATTCTCTCTGTGAGTGTCAGTGAAGTGTGTAAAGGGTAATCGGTCAAAATTTGGTCAATATCAACTTGACGTATTTCTTTCAATTTTGCATTTTAAAAACCTGAACACCCCTCATTTTGAAGGTGTGTGTGTAGAATGTTGCGTCTATTTTGATTTTGGAATTTACTCTTCAGTAGTCAAAATGTCGTCCAAGGAAGAAGAGCAGCGTATCAAAATTTTTCTCGCGTGTCGCGAAAATCCGAGCTACTCGCACGCAAAGCTGGCAAAATTGCTAAAAGTTGCCAAATCAACCGTTACAAATGTAATTAAAATGTTTGGGGAACGTTTGTCGACAGCCAGGAAGTCTGGATCGGGGGGAAATCGAAAACCGGAAGCCGCTGAGATGACAAAGACAGTTGCCGGTAGTTTCAAGCGAAACCCTAACCTCTCTCTCCGAGATGCCGCAAATAAGCTGGGTGTATCGTCTACAACCGTGCATCGAGCCATATACGAGCCGGACTATCGACTTACAAGAAGGTAGTGACTCCAAATCGCGATGATAAACAAAATACGACGGCCAAAGCGCGATCCCGGAGGCTGTACGCGACGATGCTGACGAAGTTTGACTGCCATGTAATGGACGACGAAACCTACGTCAAAGCCGACTACAAGCAGCTTCCGGGACAGGAGTTTTATACGGCAAAAGGAAGGGGAAAGGTAGCAAATATTTTCAAGCACATGAAACAGTCAAAGTTCGCGAAGAAATATCTGGTTTGGCAAGCCATCTGTACCTATGGCTTGGAAAGCAGCATTTTCATAGCTTCCGGGACTGTCAACCAAGAAATTTACGTGAAAGAGTGTTTGAATAAACGTCTGCTGCCTTTCCTGAAGAAACACAGTTGTTCCGTACTGTTTTTGCCGGATTTGGCAACTTGCCATTACGGTAAAAAGGTACGCCGCCAACAACGTGCAGGTGGCTCCCAAGGACAAGAACCCTCCCAACACGCCAGAGCTCCGCCTAATTGAGAAATACTGGGCTATTGTCATGCGAAACCTATAAAAGACCAAAAAATTGCTAAGGACGAGCAGCAGTTCAAGGCAAACTGGCTTTCTGCGGCGAAGAAGGTGGACAAGGTTGCTGTACAAAATCTAATGGCAGGGGTTAAGCGAAAGGCCCGGCAATTCGGATTTGGAAAAGCGGAAGCTTAACTGAATACATTTCCTGAATTTTATACTAATTAAACTTGAAAAAGAAATTTAATTTGATTAAACGATTTCACCGATTTACACGCGTTTTCCCTTGACCAAATTTAGACGTATCACTCTTTACTTGTGAATCCCTCGGCGAATGGCTGGAAGTCCTGCATCCGGATGCATTCAACGATATTTTCACCAGCCTCGATTGGTTTCAGTTCATTTGTTTCGGTCATCAAACGAATAGGCAACGTAGGCAGGACCTGGCTCAAGTCCCTAGGGGCGAGTTGCAAATGGTTTCCTTGATGCTGAACCTTCAACTGGTAACGTTTCGCTCAGTGTTGTTCTGTTTTGTTGGGTTAGTCACAGTCATCTCCACTCTCCGATGCTGTATTCTTGAGATCTCCGATCGATAGAAGAGAGAGCAGCGATCACGGGTAATCGTTCCAGGGTTGGATCTGCGTGTCTAGTGTTACTTCTTTTCCCTTCTGTAGAACAGTTTGGATCAAGCTGTCAGGTAAGGTTGGCTTGGATGTGCTTTATTGAACATCTTGAGCCTGAACCAGAAAAGTAGCTCCCTATTGACCACAATTTAACTCGTTGTTCGTGTTCTGTTGTGTATGTTGTTTAGTGTTCTGTTGTTCAATTATCGATCTATTTATCTACCTATAACCTATCTTATGCTACTGTACCATTCTATCAAATTTCGGGGGATAATACCCATTCCAAGGCTGCCTAACAAAATCCTGTCGTATGTTGCTTTTGGAGCAGGTGACAAGGTTTTCAGCCAAATGCTGGTTCGCCTCTATAAGGTAGGTGATGTATAGATCAATTTTTCACCACTTTCCGCTTAAACAAGATCCTTGAGAATTCCCCAAAGTTCGGATGTAGCAAAAGAAGAACAGTTACTAGCGTGTTTTGATCAATACTAAAGCATGGATGACTACAAATCTGGACGCGTTAAAACGGGTCTATCTCGGAGCTATGTAAACGAAAAAAAAAGTTTTATAATCAAAATGTAGGGTTTTTATTGCACTTCAAAAAATAAGAAAAAAAATATTTCGATGATTTTTTGATAAAATTTCGAACTTTTCGTCTAGAACCACTCATCAAAGTTTGGACACCCTATTCACTGACCTCAGCGGCCATTTTGTTCCACAATCTCTTCATCTCTGTTGCTTCCCGAGTCTTCCTACCATTCTTCTTCATCTTCTGCTTGACAATGGCCCAAAATTTTTCGATAGGGCGGAATTGAGGGCAGTTGAGTGGGTTGATGTCCTTTTCAACTAAATCCACCCGTTGGCCGAATACCACTGTAGTACCTCCTAGCTGTAGTGGCAGCATGCCAAATCTGGCGAAAACTTTAGTGGTCTTTTGCGAGATCTATTGTACGAAAAAAAAAACATTTTTTAAGGCACTCTTCCTTGTACATTTCGGAGTCCATGGTCTTGTTTTTCACAAAAACCTGGGTTTTTCGTCCGCAGCTGCAGATACCTTGCCACTTATCGGATTGAAAATGGATTTGAACTTGGCGGGGACATCACCCCGACCAGTGCAGTGCACCACTGCAGTGGCTTTATAAATTTTTTGGCCAGGAAGCTGCCCAAAATCCATCTTCGCGTACGTTTCGTCATCCATGAGGATGCATCCGTCGTACTTCGTTAGAATCTTGTTGTATAACTTCCGGGCACGTCCTTTGGCTACTAAATTCTGCTTCAATGTCCGGCCTGGTTGCTTACTGGCCCGATAGGATCGTATTCCTTCGCGGAGACTAATCCTTCTGACGGTGTACCGGTGGACATTGGATTTCTTGGCGATGTCGTAGTCCGACTACTCTGTGTTTGCCTTTATCGTTCTCAACACCTTCAAATGCAGTTTCTGATTCTTAGGTCCACTATAACGCTTGGTATAAACCTGCGGATCGATAGTATGCATCTCACGGAAACGTTTGAGAACGCTGCACACGGTTGATTTGAGCATTTTTAACGATTTCGCGATTTTTTTTAACCCGACGACGTCGGTTTTTAACGTGAGTGTCCAAAATTTATTTTCGTCTCGCGGCTTCCATCACGTGTAACTTTTTTGGAACAAAACGAATCGTAATGAAATTTTCAGCACTGATAGAGGAATCATTTCCAAACAAAGTACTGTCAAAAAATTCCAGATCCAACAACTAGGAGCGCAATGATTTAATAAACAGTGCGTCCAGATTCATGGTGATCCATGTTTTATATTCATTTTATTTACAAGGTTTTCCCGTCTCAAGACATTGCCTGATGAACAATATTCCTCCAATTCACTCGGTCCATGGCAACCGTTCTCCAATTTCTCGAACATCCCACATTCGCCACATCATGGTCCACTTGGTCTAACCACCTTGCTCATTGCGTTTGTTTCGTTCCTACTGGATTCGTAGCGAACACCTGTTTTGCAGGACAGTCGTCCGGCATTCTCGCAACATTTCCAGCCCAGCGTATCCGTCCAGCCTTCACCTCCTTCTGGATACTGGATTCGCCGTAGAGTTGTGCGAGGTCATGGTTCATCCTTCGGCTCCACACTCCTTTCTCCTGCACGCCGCCAAAATGGTTGTTAACCAGAGGACTGAAACAGATTTCAAATCGCTAACAAACGCACCGTACCAGATTTTGGTACCAGAACGTCAGTGTGTTCCCCAACAATAGACCCAAAATAGGGTGAAATAGGGTTTTGCTGAAAACTTTGCATCTTATATCAAACCATAACTTATAAGTGCTACCAATAAATCCATTAATTGACATTCCCGAGCTTGAGAACCTGTTTTAAGGATTACCAAAAATTTCATCCGGTTGGAATTGTTGCAATGATGACGCTATGTTGTCCCTATGCGTTTTTCTCTCATTGCATTCATCTTCTTTCTGCAGGGTTCTTGGTATGGAAATGTTTGTGTTCTTCAGCTCCTTGTTCTTAATACTCGTTCCCGGTGAGTTCTCAACAAGAAAAAGTCGGGTGAGAGAAGATCATATACAAAAGAAACGAAATAAATAAGACAAACTCATATTAAAAAAAAATCAATATAAAGAGGGTTAAAGAAAACAAAACTTAATAAAATACAGTTAATAAAGACTAACCAGCATAAATCAAGGAACAAAATGCTAAAACAAGGTAAATTAAGACAAAACCTGATAAAACTAAACGAAACACATTGGAAAAAGATAGAACAATTGTAAATGATATTAAAATAGAATAATCATGCCAGAGAAACGTGATCTAAGATAAAACAGGATTTTACATGTTGAAACAGGATGAAACAGGATTAAACATACTAAAGAAAAAAAAGAAACAATACTAAATAAGATAAAACTAGATATAACAAATTGAGGAAATCATAAGACAAGAACGACATAATAAGTTAAAAGAACTTAAAAATTGATACAGAAAAGTTTTCACAAGATAAAATTTGAGGTCACTCCAAGATGAAGGCTTCCGTTCCCCAGTAACATCGATAGTTTTATTATTTATTCTTCAAGCCCCTTATAAAACCAACACTTTATCTACATAGTCTGCTATAAAACTTTGAATATTACTTGGGGTTTATGGCTATATGCTAATGTGTTTTCAATGACATATTCATAGTCTTTTATTATTAATGTCTTTTTGGTTGTGTTATGTCTTGATATGACGACTAACTATACTATTGAATTTACTTTTTTTTATGTTTCATCTTGTTTCATTTTGTGATTTCATGTGCTGTTTCAGCATGGTTTACCTTGTTTCATCTTTTTTTTTTGTTTTGTCGTATTTCGGTAAACTTTTGTCTTGTTCAGTCTTGGTTTCTCTCGCTTTGTCTTTTCTATCAAGGGTTTTCTGCCTTAACCATGTTTCATCTTGTCCAATATAGTGTTGTCTTGTTTTGACTTGTGTTTTCTTTCAGTTTGATCTTGTTTTATCCCGTTTTATGTTTGTTCATCAAGTATTGTCATTTTTTTTATCTTGTTTAATATTGTTTTGCCTTATCTTCGTTTTTCTTGTCATATACTTTATATCAACTTTTAAATTATAGTATCTGATTTTATTATGTTATGTCTAGCTGTGCTTAGTTTCATTTTATATTTTGAATTTGACGGATTTTACTTCTAATCGACACGAAATTGGCATGACCCTCATAGAATTCAATGAAACCATATGGGCATAAAGATCGTATCTATTAAAGCATCTTGGCAAACTTAGTTTTCCGAAAAATTATCTCGACTAACATCTGAAAAGGGCCAAACCTTCCGGGCAAAAATTTTATAAACATTTAAACGTATGTTACGTATGTTGGTAATTCACCGTGGTTGCACGGATTCACCGCATTTTCTGCCAAAGTATGTGCTCACATGCATTCTTAGATTATTAAGTTCGACAAATCTCCAATGCAGCGCCACACCATACCCGGACCCCATGGCTTCGTATGAACTGTTGTGTAGTGAATATTTTGTGTTGATGTAGGTGTATTTTGGAAGAACGAGTCAATCAGGTGGGCTGGTTTACTTACAGGTATTCCGGCATCCGTGGCCAGGTATATGCCAGCTGGCAACTGATTGAACATTCTTATTATATAGTCAGTAGGAGGAAACACATCTTACCTGTCGGTCACTTATGGGATTCGAACCCAAAAGTTTTCTTGCCGGGAATCGAACCCAGTACGCCTGGCATACTAAAACCAGAATCGCGCCAGCCTCTACTAGACCACCTCGGCGCTTAAAAATTTTATAAACATTTTAAGCTCGAAAATTATATTTCCTAAACAAATCGTGTTCATGTTGTTGTAGTTTGTAGTTGTAGTGTTGTAGTTTGTTAAAAGTGATTGAATTAAAAAAATGAATTTTCATTGAAATCCTACACTGAGAAAATGCATTTTAAAACAAAAACTCAATTTCCCAAAAAAAATTGTCATCTCAGATTTTCGTAGGTGATGGAACGAATTAGAGAAACATGAGCTATCAAAGAACGAAAGAACATAAGCCGTAAATATCGAAAATGTGATTATTTTCAGGTACAAAGATGTACCAAGCGATTTCATAACATCAATAATGATGTCATCTAAGAGTTTTATGTAGTTTTTTGAAGCCGGGTAGTTAAAAATCGTCCACACATTGCAACTAGTGCATATTTAAGGGAAAAAAAATTTGTAATAAAAACTTTTTCATTTTTTTTTTAATCATGTAATTTATTTTTTATTGTAGATTTTCAACCCCTAATTAAAAAACTGGTTCGATTAATTGATTTTGGAGAAATAATAGCATCAATTGTAGTGGTTGATGGTAAAAGTAAGTGGAAATCCTACACTGAAAAAAATGCAAACTGAAAACTTAAAGTTTATTAAAAAAATATGGCCATCTCAGAATTTGATGATTTTTTTTTTTTTGTGGTGGGAAATAATGTGGTCTTCAACTCTTCTGAACATCGCAAAGTGAGCTCTGTTAAGAGAAAAAAAGTTTTCTAACAAAAACTTTTAATGTTTTTTTTAACGAAAAACAAATTGTTTGGGTATATTATGATAAAACTAAATAAAGCAGATCATTATAGTATTCCATGGACTTCGAGCATATTAAAAAATGAAAAAACTTACATAAAACATATATTTGAAATAATTAGAAATGGGAGGCTCCGTTTGATCGACCTATATGGAGCGTAAGTCTAAGTTTCAATAAAAACGACAAGAATAGAATAATAATAAATTTAATAATAATAATATTTGTAATCTTAGCATGCTTATACTTTATTTGTTGCCTTTGTATCATCTTCAAAATTAAAGTACTTTTAGCAGCAAATTAAATTTTGTTATAGGTACAAACGAATGAAACTTTTGTGTTCCGGCATCACTGACTCCGGATTTTGTTCCTTAAACCCGACCTCGGGTATTGGGTCCAGATTTCGAATTGTTTGAACTGTTTGAATTACTGGCTTTTCTCAAGACTGCAGTCTAACATAAGATTTCAATTTTTTTTAAATATGTATGTATCTATTTTTTTATCACTCCTGCCTGGTAGTCGTTACAAACTTGTTTTTTTTTTCTTTATTTATTCACAGAGCCATGGAAGCGACTGCAATGAGCTCCAGCAACTTGCTCATTCATGCTATTTCTGATGACAGTGAGCTCGACGGATACCAAGGACACGTTATAGTAAGTATCGATACTTTATAACCATCTGGAATGAGCTGAGCATTCTTCCGCAAAAATGCAGATAATGCTAATGAAGCCAAATTAAATTCTTCCCACATCATCTTGCATGCATATATCGATTCGCAAAATTTTCTTCCTTTATTGGTCAACCTATAATCTATTGTTGGCTTGTTTCCAAATGCAGGGTTGTGAAGTTTTCAAAAAGCCAACAAAAGGTACCGTCACCCTGAAACTTTTTTACCCAATGAAAAGTTTAAACAACTTTGGAAAGTTGCTCGTCGAACCGCATTCGATGCTATTTTGTATGCATTTCTCCGGTTCTGGGCCCCGTTTGCCCCAAGAGGCTCAACTGTTGAGAATAAGGCAAACTGCCTGCTTGCCGACCAAAAGCAGCAGCCGCCGCCAGTGGCTTTGGAATCTTAATTGAATTCCACGAAGTTACTTTTGCAACTACGGAACGCCGCCGCCAGTAGTGGTTCCGGTGCTGTTGAAAGAATATGCCAGAACTATGCCTGTAAAGTTTTCAACCGCCCAACAATAATGCTCAATGCACTGGAGAGAAAACGAAAAACTGAATACTTTATCAGTAAATTTTTCTGAAAACGTCCAGCCAAACTTACTAAACAAACCTCTAAATTGTTTGAGTTTAATAATAACATTTTTAAATTTTCTCATAATTTCCACACAAAAAATACTTCAGAAACCTTGCAATTCTCATTAAAATATTCCTAAAGCGCGAATATTGAAACATTTGACAATTTTTAACATTTTCACAAATTTATCCAGAGTGGTGTTTTCCAGTTCTGGGGTCCTCCACTTTAAGCTTCCTATGCCTACTAGAAGGCCCCAGAATATGGGTTGCGTGTATTTTACAGTACCGGAGTTTTTTTTAACACGTTTGAATGGCGGCGCCATTTTTTATGCTTGTCTCTCAATGTGATAGAGAAAATGGCAGAAACAGACATTCACCCTCACCATATCGTGGCTCGCAAGAAAGTGGCCCATCGAGATTGGGATGATGATGATGGTGGCAAAAATATGGCGCGAAAACATGGAAGTAACAGTTTCGAAGCCAATTAGGGAGTCTTTGTTACTGACAACGTCGGCGATGTCGGGCGTTTCATGTATTTTCATTAACTTTTTTTTTCTCGCCGTATTTTTGTCCTCCACCGTTGTGGAGCGATGGTCTCGTTCCGCTGTTATGGTAGTAGTTAGCTAGAATCAGAACGAAAAGTTTACCCGGAGAAGTGCCTTTCGATAAAGGATGATGAAAAGTAGAATGAATGTTATTGTTATTTCTGTCGTGGTGTATATTTCTTGCTATTAAACTGAAGAAGAGAAGCATATCCCAAGTCGTAAGTTTGATAGACCCGATTTTTTTTTTCTGCCAGAAAATTTTTTTTTTTTGGGATTTTAAACCAATTCTGCCAGAAAATAACACCAGAGCGTGTTTTTATACAAGAATATTCAACCAGAGTGAGGTATTGTGGTATATGGAAAACATATAAAATAACAATTTGTAAAAAACCGTTTTTTTTTCTATGAGAAACCCAAAAAAATCGAGAAAAAGCCTTTCGTCACAGTAGAGAATTCAGCAAAAGACCACAAAAATCAAATTTATCCAAATTTTAAAATTGTCCAAATTGTCAAAATTGTTTAAATTGTTAAAATTGTCAAAATTGTTCAAATTGTTAAAATTGTCAAAATTATTCAAATTGTTAATATTGTCAAAATTGTTCAAATTGTTAAAATTGTCAAAATTGTCAAAATTGTCAAAATTGTCAAAATTGTCAATATTGTCAAAACTGTCAAAATTGTCAAAATTGTCAAAATTGTCAAAATTGTCAAAATTGTCAAAATTGTCAAAATTGTCAAAATTGTCAAAATTGTCAAAATTGTCAAAATTGTCAAAATTGTCAAAATTGTCAAAATTGTCAAAATTGTCAAAATTGTCCAAATTGTCAAAATTGTCAAAATTGTCAAAATTGTAAAAATTGTAAAAATTGTCCAAATTGTCAAAATTGTCAAAATTGTCAAAATTGTCAAAATTGTCAAAATTGTCAAAATTGTCAAAATTGTCAAAATTGTCAAAATTGTCAAAATTGTCAAAATTGTCAAAATTGTCAAAATTGTCAAAATTGTCAAAATTGTCAAAATTGTCAAAATTGTCAAAATTGTCAAAATTGTCAAAATTGTCAAAATTGTCAAAATTGTCAAAATTGTCAAAATTGTCAAAATTGTCAAAATTGTCAAAATTGTCAAAATTGTCAAAATTGTCAAAATTGTCAAAATTGTCAAAATTGTCAAAAATTGTCAAAATTGTCAAAATTGTCAAAATTGTCAAAATTGTCAAAATTGTCAAAATTGTCAAAATTGTCAAAATTGTCAAAATTGTCAAAATTGTCAAAATTGTCAAAATTGTCAAAATTGTCAAAATTGTCAAAATTGTCAAAATTGTCAAAATTGTCAAAATTGTCAAAATTGTCAAAATTGTCAAAATTGTCAAAATTGTCAATTGTCAAAATTGTCAAAATTGTCAAAATTGTCAAAATTGTCAAAATTGTCAAAATTGTCAAAATTGTCAAAATTGTCAAAATTGTCAAAATTGTCAAAATTGTCAAAATTGTCAAAATTGTCAAAATTGTCAAAATTGTCAAAATTGTCAAAATTGTCAAAATTGTCGAAATTGTCAAAATTGTCAAAATTGTCAAAATTGTCAAAATTGTCAAAATTGTCAAAATTGTCAAAATTGTCAAAATTGTCAAAACTGTCAAAATTGTCAAAATTGTCAAAATTGTAAAAATTGTCAAAATTGTCAAAATTGTCAAAATTGTCAAAATTGTCAAAATTGTCAAAATTGTCAAAATTGTCAAAATTGTCAAAATTGTCAAAATTGTCAAAATTGTCAAAATTGTCAAAATTGTCAAAATTGTCAAAATTGTCAAAATTGTCAAAATTGTCAAAATTGTCAAAATTGTCAAAATTGTCAAAATTGTCAAAATTGTCAAAATTGTCAAAATTGTCGAAATTGTCAAAATTGTCAAAATTGTCAAAATTGTCAAAATTGTCAAAATTGTCAAAATTGTCAAAATTGTCAAAATTGTCAAAATTGTCAAAATTGTCAAAATTGTCAAAATTGTCAAAATTGTCAAAATTGTCAAAATTGTCAAAATTGTCAAAATTGTCAAAATTGTCAAAATTGTCAAAATTGTCAAAATTGTCAAAATTGTCAAAATTGTCAAAATTGTCAAAATTGTCAAAATTATCGAAATTGTCAAAATTGTCAAAATTGTCAAAATTGTCAAAATTGTCAAAATTGTCAAAATTGTCAAAATTGTCAAAATTGTCAAAATTGTCAAAATTGTCAAAATTGTCAAAATTGTCAAAATTGTCAAAATTGTCAAAATTGTCAAAATTGTCAAAATTGTCAAAATTGTCAAAATTGTCAAAATTGTCAAAATTGTCAAAATTGTCAAAATTGTCAAAATTGTCAAAGTTGTCAAAATTGTCAAAATTGTCAAAATTGTCAAAATTGTCAAAATTGTCAAAATTGTCAAAATTGTCAAAATTGTCAAAATTGTCAAAATTGTCAAAATTGTCAAAATTGACAAAATTGTCAAAATTGACAAAATTGTCAAAATTGTCAAAATTGTCAAAATTGTCAAAATTGTCAAAATTGTCAAAATTTTCAAAATTGTCTAAATTGTCAAAATTGTCAAAATTGTCAAAATTGTCAAAATTGTCAAAATTGTCAAAATTGTCAAAATTGTCAAAATTGTCAAAGTTGTCAAAGTTGTCAAAATTGTCAAAATTGTCAAAATTGTCAAAATTGTCAAAATTGTCAAAATTGTCAAAATTGTCAAAATTGTCAAAATTGTCAAAATTGTCAAAATTGTCAAAATTGTCAAAATTGTCAAAATTCTCAAAATTGTCAAAATTGTCAAAATTTTCAAAATTGTCGAAATAGTCAAAATTGTCAAAATTGTCAAAATTGACAAAATTTTCAAAATATTCAAAATTGTCAAAATTACCATTCTTATGATTTATTCTTGGTTGAAAATTGGCAACTTGTCGTATTTCAACATCGTTTCTGAATTGTGCCAAAATTTTATTATTATATTGTCGAAGCATGATAAGTTGAGTCAAAATGTTGTTTTAATTGTACCAAAATTGTTTGGAATCTAAATCTTCCAAAGCTGGTTAAAAATTTTGAGAAATAACTCAAATTTTCCGAATCATTCATCTTTCCAAATGGTTTAAATAATTTCAGAAGGGCTTTAGAATTGAAATCCATATTTTGTAACACAAAACAGAGACCAAGTTTTGTGAAAATTGGTCAAATAGCAGGCAGGTAGGCAAAATGTGTTTCAAAATATACTTGAATATTCCAGATTGATCTAAATTATTCGAATAATTAACTTTGTGCAATTGATTAAAAATTTAATGATAATTTTATCAAAGTTATTGCCAATGTTTAGTGTAGTTAAGTCCAATTTTGATAAATTTGGCCAACAATTCTGGATATGATATCAAAATTCTGTAGAAATAGTGCCAAATAGCTTCAAAATTTGTCAACATTTTGCTAACTTTGGGTAAAATTTCATAAAAAAATTTTTTTATGAAATTTTTGAAGGCTACAAGCGTTTCCTAATACCGAAAAATTTTACATTCGACACACCATATGGTTTATCCTATTAGTTAAAGTTATGTTCTTTATCAAGAACACCTGTTAATTGTAAAATTTAAGGATTAGGAGAAATTGAGAGGTATTGAAATTTATTCCAACATTTACTACACCGAAGATTTACTGTTTAGGTCAGCAATATTAGAAAGAGTAGCTACAACCTTAATTATTATTGTTATTAAATTTTTTTTTTGATAATTATTTAAAAAACTACAGCTAGAGTGTGAACTTTTTTATATCCTTTATGAAGGGATTAAAAATTTTATTTTCACAATTGTAGCTTTTTATATAATTATCACAAAAATATGAAAGATTGATATTCACTTTTGTGTGAAAAACTGTGTCACTTGTGTAAATTTTCGAAAAAAATATTCCCTACATTTTGTCGAAGTGTTTCGAAATTGTACCGAAATATTTTCAAAAATGCGTCAAGTTTGTTCCAAACTTATTCAAAATTGTGTAGCAAAATGGGAGTAATAGTGTCCAAATTCATTAATAAGTTGCCAAAATATCATTACAATTATGATGAAATATATCAAAATTGTGTTTATTTTTTCAATAACAAAAATTGAGAACAATAATTTTTATTTGTGAATTTTAACATTTTAAACTCATCTTCCATCCCAACTTTGTGAAAGACAGGTTTTCCATCTCATTTACTAAAACTGTTTCTTATTATATCATTGATAAAACCTACTGAAGACAAAAAAAAATGAAAAGACGCCCGAAACAGCATCACATTTTTTCAACTGTAGGTATTAATTCCGGCTTCGATGCACACCTCACGGGCCATCGCAGTTATCAGCTCAGACTTCTATCCTCATTTCGGAGCAAACAATACGGAATGATGATAATGAGATTTCTTCATGTCTTCCCTTGCCCTGCTGCTGCTGCTACACGTGCATATCTTTGGCATTCCTCAGTCTGGCAGCCCTCTGCAGGTATTCAACCAAACTTTGCACGGCAAAGTCTCAGCTGTCAGCTTCTATTCTGCATCAACTTAAACCAATCCGAGAACATTCTTCCGTTATCACTTTGGCATGCAGAACAAAACAGACGACTTCCTTCCCTAGTCGGTTGCAAAAGAAAAATAAAAGGCCAAAGTTGCATTAAAGCAGCACAGAGGCTGTGCTCAAACTAAGCTAGAACCTTCATCTGCAACAGCAGCTCATCACCTGGATGAAACGAAGAGAAGAAGCAAGGGGCGAGTTCTTTTGTCAACCCGAAAGCCAGTCTTTTGCTCTTGTCTCTACTAAAATCTCCTACCACAGAAAATGATTCATTCTGATGACACAACGAGTGAATGAAAGGCTACAGAATAGAAGCACACAGCAACAATCTATCCGACTCTATGGAGCCACCTGTTTTTCATATCATCATCATCATCATCATCGGGTGTCAGTTGAAGGAACTGTTGCTTGTCCAAACTCTTCTACTGTTTATATTCTTTGAGATATCTACATTTTCAAAGGTTGCCAAATGCCATATTTGATTGACTGTCACAAAACACTGGTGAAATTTTTTCGATGAACTGTGATTATTTAGTAAAAAAAAAGTTCTGTTGATTAACGATACAGATGTTTTCGTTTAAGATTTTTGAAAATATTACCGGAATCATTCTTGTAAAGTTATTTGGTGAAATGGATTTCACATGGCATTCATATCTAATAAGCTATTGTCGAGTTACCTTGTGCATAGACTTTTAATTTGTATGTATGATGGCCAGCCATGGGTGAACGGATTCACTGCAGATTTATCAAAGTAAGTTCCTCCATGTATTCTTTAGCGTAATGGCTCGGCAAATCTTCAATGATGGGTGAAATAAATACGATACCACGGCTTCGTATGAACTGTTATAAAATAGAGGTTTTCGTATCCCTGTTTGTGTTTTTTTTCTGGAAGAATATTTCAATCATCTTCAAAACTAGTTTTAAATCTATTAAATTAGAAACTTACATTGCTCACAACAGGTATTCTGGCATCCATGAAGCAGCAGTTTTGACTCTTGATTATTTTATCAGCAAATTATGTTGCTTGAAACAAGATATACAAATAAAACTCTTAAATAACTAAAACTATATGGTGTGTGGAAAGATATTATGTAGAAACAATTTTTAAAAATAACTTTATTAAATTAAAAATAAGAGCGATTAAATTGTAAAAAATACTTGGATATTAAATCGTTTCAATTGGACTCATGGATTGTTTTGACTCTTGGTGGTTAAAAATTTATGATACCAAAGGCTGCTGAAATCGCCGGTATCGATTGCTTCGATGAAAAAGGCCCTTTGGAACGATACGGCCCGAGGCGAATATTGAAGTAGCCTAGTTACTGATCAATTTGGTCACACACCGAAACGCCTAAATGGCGACACTACTTTGATCAACATACTCTGTTTACTGTACTGCTGTACTGTTATGAAAGGGAAAAAGACTTTAAAAAGCATGGTAAGTTCTATCAAAGGTACTTTTTCATTTATTGCAAAATTAATTTCCCTCTCGAGAAAAAACATCCTGGAAAGATCATTTAAAAAAAATGATTTATACAGTCCCCCCACATTCATTAGTCACTTAACATATCATTCCACTACAACATATTCGTTTATTCGGGTGTTATTAGACCAAATATCAAGCTTTGCACGAATTTCAGTCATAAAATATTCCCTCTTTGATTTCAAATATGATTTTGTTTTGAATTTTGTTGAAAAATAGCATAATTTACCGAAACAATCATCGTTTTTCAAAACCACAATCATGGGTCAAAATTGTAACCCGTAACAATTACACTAGTTTACAAAATTTTAAAAAAAATCGTTAACTTGATTAACTGACCAACATTTTTAATGCAAAATTGGGCACTGAATCCCAAAATGAAATTCAAAAAATCTCAGTAGAACCGATTTTGAGGTCTGCTCCAAATATGAAATTTCGAAAATATTAAAAAAGTTCTTGTACTTAGATGAAAATATCTCGGACTGCATAACAGTAATTTGAAATCCCTCTTTTGCATATTAAAGGTAAATAAGTTTTCTATCAATCATCTGAACACTGTTCTTGCGTTTGACCAACAGTTTTGTTGATATTAGTGACTTTATGAGAGAAAAAAATTATAAAAAACGCATTTTTTTAGAGAAAGTTTTGTTACAACGAAAGTTTTAGACTCGATAGTAGCATTAAAAAAATCTGATTTTCTTTTGCGCTTGAATGTTAATTTAAAACAAAGATTTCAAGTGGTTATTTATCAAAATCGGTTGAAAATTGAAGAAGTTATGGCTACTTTACCATAACTGAAATTTTTGGAGTTTTTAATAATTTAACGAACCGCAGTACATTTATCATAGTATAGGAAGAATGAAACATGATAAATCTCACTCGCTCCAAGTCAAAACAAAATGCCTTTTTGGTGGTGATAAACCACAAACAGAATTTTTCAAGTGTGCGAATTGCGCAGGTAATCACTCCTCGAATTCTCTAGACTGTCCCATCAGGGCAAAAATTATTGCTTCTAAGAAAAATCCCAATACTTCCAGAAAAGTTTCTTCTCATCCTTCCTTCGGCCGACATTGGAATCACGGCTGGGTAATACCCGAAGTGATTTTAATGTTACCTGTACTGATTCTGCGCCCCAGTCTCAACGTTCATGCGAAGGCTTGGGAAAATCCCCGAAATTCAAATACTTGTTCTTCTCCTTCATTTTCTGATTCTAACAATTTTGTTGATTTGGGTGAGATTACTGAGGAAAAATTAAAATTTTTGCATCAAAATTTAATGGAAATGATGCAACTCATGTTGAAAGCAAATTCAATGTTTGAAGCTTTCCAAACTTCTTTTAATTATGCTAACAAAATTATTATGACTTTACGATTCCCTCATGGATCCAAATAGATGTTTATATATTACTAGCTGACCCGTTGTGCTTCGCTACACCTTCCGAAAATAAGTGTGATTTGTAAAAATTTATTCAAATTTAGATTTTAGAGAGCATTTGGGGTATTTTTTGGAGTTGAAAAAATAAGCTATAGAAATTAAAAAAAAAAAACGATGGAAAGGATTTTTAATAGCCATTTTCAAACAGTTTTTTTCACCATCCTCGCATAAGAAACAGTTTGAATATCTATCATTTTCGCGCCAAAATTAAGTTAAAAAAATGTTTCGCCATATTTCAAACTCGTGGACATGAGACATTATAGCTTGAAGTTTTCCAAAACAGCACTTATCATGGTAATGAAAAATATTTTAATTTAGTTATGTATTAAATACAGTGCAAATTTTTTTTTTAATAAATTTAATACGGCAAAAAATATGAGAGACTTTCAGCCTTTGGCTGGTTCGTCTCTGACGCGAAAAAATATAAATATTCAAAAAAATATCAGTTGCAGAAAGTCAAATATTCAAAAAGGCTGGCAAAAACAAACTTTTAAGTTTACATTTGTCCCGTATATTTGGGCAAGTGTCAATGCAAAGCTTATTTACAGATGCGTCAGAGTAATGGCTTTAAAATGGATTTAATACGTATTCCTGTTTTTTGGTCTATCAAGTTTCACTGATAAATCTGCAGTATTTCTGCAGTAAGAATACTCCTTCTGGTCTTCCCAACATATTGAATCATTTTGAAGATGAATTTCTTAAAAGTTCGACGTTTGCCCTTGCCCCACCATGTAAGTTGACAGTAGGGAATACTGTTTTTAACACTTTAAGGGTATACTGAAAATTTCTCATAAAAATTTTGCGTCCAGTTAAATATCAGTTCTAAAGTCTCGCTTTTCAAAAACGAAGGGGATCAAAAATCTCTTTTATGCAGCCATGTAACACAAAAACACTTTTCATGTTAAGTACGTACTTGAATTGGTATGTAATAAAAAGGACGATGGTTTGTTCAGATATATTTAAAATAAAAAGCTCCCAGTTTCATTTCTAAATTCGTTTCAGTTGTGTTTTTGGGCCGAAGTAACAATTTCTAGAAGAAAACATAATTTTTTATTTTTTTTAACAGAAAAAGTTGAACGTTTGAACATGTTCTAATGTTCCTTGAATGAAAAGTCGAATGCTACCTACATTAACACGAACTAAATATGGAAGAATTTTCGCGAATCTTTCAATTGGTTATGATTCGATAGATAAAATACCAATCCGTGTCACATCTAGGCGTCATTTATTACCACGTGCAATTAAGCAAGAAAAAAACACATCTAGGTTGCATATTGCCCCCACGTGCTAAGAAACCTAGGTATTTGGTTGAGAAACAGGCGCCTGATTGTTAAATTTTTCCAGCGATCAATGAACAGTATGCTTTAGTTACTATCCACTTGCGACGACGTACAAATGAGCTAGGAATCAAGTAGAAAAAAAATCACATCAAGGCTTCATATCGCCACCCCTTGCATTCTTGGTTGAGAAATACGCGCCAAAATATTCCCACTGATCAGTATGCTATGCCTGGGTTACTATCCTTTTACGACGTTGGCACGCGACGCCTCGACCATAGAGACGAAAAACAAACCGCCCAAAGGGTGAAAAAATCTCGGAAAATGGATGTCATGACTTTAATTTGTTTCGAAAAACTACAAATTTTGTATGGTAGCTATCCCTCTTTTAAGTCGGATGGAGCTTTGACTATTACAGAAACCATCCCCGGCCTCAAAAACCCTCAGATGCCAATTTTGACGATGATCGGTTCAGTAGTTTCCGAGTCTATAGGGAACAGACAGACAGACAAACATTCATTTTTATATATATAGATGAATTGGAACGCTAGATCTTTGCTGGCTAACCAAGACGAGTTCTTTTTATTTTTGAAAACTCAAAACATACATATTGCTGCCATCACTGAAACTTTTTTAAAGCCAGACAATAACTTGAAAAGCAATGCTTTCTTTAAAATTTTGCGAAATGATCGACTTGATCGACAAGGTGGGGGTGTAGCTATTGTCATCAATAGTCGTCTCAAATTTAGACTTCTTCCTTCTTTCAATACAAAAGTCTTAGAAACAATTGGAATTAAATAACAAACGTCTATGGGGAAAATTATAATTATTGCCGCATATTTGCCTTTTCAATGTAGCGGTGAACAGAAAAATTTTTTGAAGGGAGATTTACAAAAACTCACCAGAAATAAATCTAAATTTTTTATTATTGGTGACTTTAATGCAAAACACCGATCTTGGAATAATATTTCATCAAATTCAAATGGGAATATTTTATTCAATGACTGCTCTGCAGGTTATTACACTGTTGAATATCCTAATGGGTATACTTGTTTCTCTTCGATTAGAAATCCTTCCACAATTGATTTGGTTCTAACGGATTTAGGTGAGCATTGTTGTCAATTATTAACTCATGCGGACCTCGATTCGGACCACCTTCCAGTAACTTTTTCTTTATCCCAAAGTCCCATTGAAAACCCTTTAAAATCAACTTTTAACTTTCAAAAAGCTGACTGGGAGCGATATAGGAATTTTATTGAACGTAATTTTGATGTAAACGTTCCACTGAATTCAATTGAAGATATTGATTTGGCTGTAGAAAATTTGACAACTTCAAAAGTCAATGCTAAAGCCGCTTCAATACCCAAAGTTAAACATAAATTTAATCAACCTTTAATTGATGATGATCTTCAGTTTTTGAAACGACTGAAAAACATTCGTCGACGCCAATATCAACGTACTAGGGATCCTTATTTGAAATATATTTATTGCGATCTTCAAAAAGAGATCAAACGTCGTTTAAATTTCATCCGTAATGAAAATTTTGCAAAAGCAGTAGAGGACATAAAACCCTACTCAAAACCGTTTTGGAAATTAACTAAAATTCTGAAAAAGCCCCAGAAGCCAATTCCTACTTTGAAAGATGGGGATTCTTTTAACTAACGCAGAAAAAGCTCAAAAATTAGCCCAACAGTTTGAGTCTGCTCATGATTTTAATTTAAACGTTGTTAGTCCAATTGATGCTCAAATTTCCCTTGAATTTGATGATATTTTTTCTAAGCAAAATGTATTTGAAAGTTCCTGTGAGACAAATATTAATGAACTTAAATTGATTTTCAAAAAATTTAAAAAAAAATTAAAGCTCCGGGGGAAGATGGGATTTTCTATATTCTTATTAAAAAGTTGCCTGAAAGCACTTTTAATTGTTTAGTTAAAATCTTCAATAAATGTTTTCATTGGCTTATTTTCCCAATAAATGGAAAAATGCCAAAGTAACTCCAATTTTGAATCCTGGAAAAAGTGCTTCAGAGCCTTCAAGTTATCGACCAATTAGTTTGCTCCCTTCTTTAAGTAAACTATTTGAGAGAGTTATTTTGAATAGAATGATGATTCACATTAATCAGAATTTTATTTTCCCTAATGAACAATTTGGTTTTCGTCAAGGACATTCTACTACACATCAACTTTTGAGTGTAACTAATATGATTAACGCTAGCAAATCTGAAGGTTGTTCAACTGGTGTTGCTCTTCTAGATATTGAAAAAGCTTTTGACAGTGTTTGGCACAAAGGTTTAGTAGCTAAATTAGCTCGATTTGATTTTCCTGTATATCTCACTAAAATTATTCAAAATTATTTGACTAGCCGAACCTTACAAGTAAGCTATCAAAATTCATGCTCTGAAAGGACTCCCATTAGAGCTGGTGTCCCTCAGGGCAGTATACTTGGGCCAATTTTATACAATATTTTTACTTCTGATCTTCCTGATGTACCAGAAGGAAAAAGTAGAAGATTATTTGCTGATGATACTTTGCTTTCAGCCAAAGGTCGAAATTTACGGGTGGTACGCAGTAGACTGCAACAAAATTTGAATTCCTTTTTGAATTACTTGAAAATGTGGAAAATTTCTCCTAACGCTTCCAAAACTCAACTTATTTTATTTCCCCATAAGCCAAGAGCTCAATTTTTAAAACCTAATGAAAATCATTCCATAACTTTTAATGGGGTTTCATTAGAATGGTCTGATCACGTGAAGTACTTGGGACTCACACTTGATCGGAATCTTACTTTTAAAAATCACATTGAAGATATTCAATCAAAATGTAATAAATACTCTAAATCTCTTTATTCTCTTATCAACAGGAAATCCAGGTTGTGTCTGCGAAATAAGATGCTAATCTACAAACAGGTGTTTCGACCCGCGATAATGTATGCAGTTCCGATTTGGTCTAGCTGCTGCGCGACGAGGAAAAAAGCCATCCAGAGGATTCAGAACAAGGTTCTGAAAATGATTTTGCGGCTTCCACCTTGGCACAGCACCGAAGATCTTCATCGGATTGCGGGCATTGAATCGATCGAAGAGACGGCCAACAAAATCATTTCCAACTTCAGAAGCAAATCGATGCAGTCTTCCATCGCAGAGATTCGTTCTCTTTATAATTAGTTTTATTTTAGGATAGTGTTTAGTTTTAAGTTTAAAATATTTTTGCCATTACAGGATGTTCTCCTACATTAAATACTTGATTGCGCTCAGCAGGTTTAAATCTTATAATAAAATTTTTATTATCTAGTTAACTATAGGGCTCTGAACAGTTCATTATTGAGCTGAACAACTAATTTAATGTAATAATGTGAATGTGATATAAAAATGTAATGATGAATTGATACAAATAAATACATATTTAAAAAAAAAATTCGGGCTTTTATCTATGAAATCAGAGCTACCGGGCTGGACCCAAATTTTGTATTGAATATCCGGGCAATCCGACAAGCTTATCTGATATTGAGTTAACTACGCTCCAAGGAGAGAAAATTTTCTGATGAACTTGTTAACATCTATTTCAAAACACTTTTCTGGACCCAGTAACTTTCACTTCTGTGGTAATTTTATTTCATGAACTGAAAATAAGATTCGGAAAAATCGCCATAGGGGGGACGGGGTGTTTGGCAAAATCAAACACATAAAAATACCTATGTATTGCAATAATTTTTGATTTATGCGAATTTAATTTTACATCTTTTTGTTTCTGTGCAAAAACGATTTACGGAAAACCATAAGAGACTGCATACATTCAGGAATGGAAATTTAAATCCGTAAAATATACTTATTGAATTCGTTTTGCCAATAACTTCTTCAAGGGCATTTTGGAGGCATTCTTGGGAATTATTTTTTTTTATATCGTCCTGGATCAAGGTGCGACGGTTATTTGCAAATTAGCTACGCGAGTAAAACTGCCCAGACAACCATTTGGTAGGTATTTCGAATTTGCAACACAAATATACGTGCAAATATACGTGTAAACATGTCGTATAAAATGCAGCAAAACCAGGGGCGGCTATCACCCTATAAATTCAAAATCCTGACCGAGAAATTTCCAACCAAATATGAAATTTAAAGTTTCTAACTATAAAATAATAGCATCTAGAATCGAATTCCGACTAAAACAATAATTAAAATTATCATTCATCTGAATTCCAATTGAAGATGATTAATCAAATCCCATAAATCATGATTTATTCAAGAATTTTCCATTTAAATTTCCATTCTTATTTTTATTGTGAACCAAACTTGAAATTTTTAATTTTGGATTCAAGAGTCTGAAGTAAAATGCAGTAAAATAGCAAAGTTTCAACTGTAATTTTGAAGTCAAAAGTCTTTTTTATTTTCCTCAGAGATTTAACTTTCTCCTGTTTTTCACGTTTTACATTCCAGTGCTAATCTATTTACTTTTTATGCCTAGCGATCAACGTTTTTATTTAGTCTAGCAATAAACTTCCTAGTTCTTTTCTTTGTAAATATTTTCTTTGAGACGTTTTTCGTGAAGATTTTTATTTATTCATTAATTCCATTATTTTTGATTATTTAAATTAATCTGATCTTGGTTCCTGAGACTGAGTGTACTTTTCAATAATGAATTATGTTCCCAAATGAATTTCTGAAGCATGGAAGTCTCTGAAAACCAAAAGAAACAGAGGAAGGACATCTTCAAGCTTTTTCGAGTCTTCTTCTGTTGTTATGCGAGTATGGCATTTTTCTGGCATTATTTTCTCAATAAATTAGTAATTTTGTTTTGTGATTTAAGTTTAAAGTCCGTAGTGTCTGAATAGTGCATTTTAATAGCTTCTTCAAAAATTGGGTTAAAATACAACAAGATTGAGGAAATAGATTATCTTTTAGCTCGGGAAACCTCAAGCTTGCATGGAATTTGGAATATTCCAAATTATAGCAGTTAAAATAGTTTATCTTGTTTTACTTGTTTTCTAGAAAAAAAATTGCTACTTTCAAATTACCCAAGCAACCAAAAGTCTCATATCTACTTAAACTCGTTCCTCCAAAGTTCGAATTTCGCTGAATAAAGGTTTCAAAGGGAATTGGTACCAAATTTTCTCGAATATGAGCATGAACGTTACAAAAGGTTCCTCAAATAGCCTTCTATGGATTTGAAGTTCCAAAAAGTTCTTCAAATAGCCTTTTTTGTGACATGTCAATCGCACCCACACAGTATAAATGTTACAAATTAGGTCTCAAATAGCCTTCTGTGAACTTCAAGTTCCAAGAAGTTTCTCAATTACCCTATTTTGTGGCATGTCAATCGCATCCACACAGTATAAATGTTACAAATTAGGTCTCCAATAGCCTTCTGTGAATTCAAGTTCTATGGAGTTCCTAAAAAGCCTTCTATGAACTTCAAGTTCCAAGAAGTTCCTCAAATAGCCTCGCATCATTCAGAATAAAAGTTGCAAATTGGATCTCAAATAGCCTTCTATGGAATCGAAGTTCCAGATAGTTCCTCAAGTAGCCTTTTTTGAGACATGTCCGCCATTTCATGAATATGAAATGTGAACGAATATCACAAAAGGGCATATAATAATTAATAAATCATTTTTTGGAGCTTGGAAATTGTTGAAATGTATAATTTATTTTGAAACTTCAACTCAGAACAACTTAAAGCTAACTCGCAAATGATTGTTTTGAAAAGAGTAAATACTTTGACTTTATAAAATTTTGTCCATCTGTATTTACTTACCACGAATTTATCACACATTGAAAAACAGTTGAAGCAATTCATTGAATAAATATCAAGTTTAAATCAAGAATTTGTAAAATTTTATGCTTAACAGTTATAAACATGGAATTTCATTTTTATAAACCGATATTATTTTAACGGATGATTGATTTATATGCCGTTTCGTTATGTATAATAATCAACATGCGTCTTTGCTGCTGGCCGCTGGTTGCCCTTGCGGGTATTCTAGGAAGCTTATAACCACTTCGAATTTTAGCTGCTGGTAAGGCAACATCTTGGCGTGGCGTCGTGGCAGCGTGTTCGGCTATCATCTCGGAGGATGGGGTTCAAATCTGGTGCCAGGACTAATTTTTTCCATTAGGTTGATTGCTTGAGTAAGCAAATCAAATAATTGTGTAGCTGAAATGGCGTGCGTGCCGGCATGTATCGAACAAAATTAAAAGCAAAGCAATTAAGTATGATCAATTGAGAGAGGGGGTGGTAGGAACAAAGATGGATGCCGAGAAACCGGCAGCACCACATGGGCTGGTGATGACCAAAATAAGAGAGGAGAGGAGAATTATTTTTTTGTTTTTGCTGATTAAACGTTTACTTGTGGGCTGAATAGAAGGCCGTTCAAATCTTTAATGGAACTTCAATGTTTCAAAATAAAAGGAACTTCAGCACATTGATTATGCTGATTAAGCTGTGTTCGACCTTTTTAACGAGACTTTTGGTTGCTTGTGTAATGTCCTCGAGTTTCCTGATTTTAGAAAGTTTTGTCTATAACAAAACTAAGCGTTGAATAGTTTATATCTAATAGGTAGAAGCACTAGTTATTGAACAGGTACCAGATATTGAACACTAGTAAAACATTTACCGATTAAAAAAATCATATACAGTAGAAAAATGAATCAAAATTCGTTGTGCCACTGTTGAAGCATTTTCTACCTATGTTCAAATGTTTATCAAGAATCTCGGACTCTTAAAGCCACAATCCCCGAAACTTGAATATGTGTTCAAATTTTGGCTTGGTTTTTCGACTAGATGAAGAAAACAGCCTATTTTTGATTGGGGGAAAAATTGGATAAAAGACAAATAAACGTCTAAGATAATGATATGATTGCTTTAAATTAAACCTTTTTGAATGATTTCTGGAAGAGTGGCAGCCTATATTATCCTTATTTTCTTAAAATTTAACAAATTAAAGTGTTCAATCATTGGATCACAGAAAATGCCAATGTTTCAATTATTGAACGTTCAATCTTGCAGTACTCGTTTCGTAAAGAAATGCATGTACCAGTTAGGCTGGAATAAATATCAATTTCTTCTTTTGTCTCCCCCCCCCCCCCCCCCCCTTCGAAATTTCCAAAAACCCTGAGGGGGGAAATAAAAAAAGGTTGAAGTATTTTATGTAAATTTCGAAAAAAATATCAAATATCTGAAAGATTACAAGACCAAAAAACAAATTTTGGATGATGGGAGTTATTTTACCTTTTGTATTCTTGATTTTATTGAATTTTTCGGTAAAAAATTACTAGATGTATAGGTTTTGTGCAATGATATAGTATGCAATGTGATTACATACAAGTTTTCGTGCAATTTATTCCAATTTATTTGTTTTACGCATTATTTTATATTGTCCCCCCCCCTTGCGATGTTTCAACTCCGAGTGACAAAAGAAGGATTTGAAATTTGTTCCGGCCTTATTGAACAAACATCGGTTGGTGTTTGGAAATGTAAACAAACTGTTTCTTGGTTGCTAGCTCATCCAAAATCGCCCCTGCAAGGCATACTATCAATCGAAATACCCCTGAATATATGCAATGATATTCAATGTTTACGTGTTCAATAATTAGAACATTGCCTGTTCAATATTTAAATCATTGTGTTTAATCATTGGGACAAAAGTAATTTTGAATAAAAAGGCTTAAATAATAATTTCAAAACATATTTCCACGAAAAAAAATAAAGATTTGAAGCAGAGAAATAAGTTTAAGCTACGCTATCAAAATTTTATCAGAAAAACCTTTCGTTATTATTTATTGGCCACAAATGTGTTGAATCCCAAAGATGGTGTTCAATATATAGTGTTCTTACCTAATGCTTCTAAACTTTTCACTTATTTAGTTTTCTCAAAAAGATACGATTTTCTCCGAAATTAAAAAAAAATGGGTTGCTTCTTGAAATATTTCATTTCAAGAAATGATATTCGTAGCACCATAGACTCAAAGCTTGAAACAAGCACATTTCTTCACCCTTCCTCTGTCTAGTTATTAAAAAAAAGCATTCTTTCCAAAACCGCCAGGTTTGATCAACAACATTTATCGTGTTTTCAAAATGGAATAATGTTATCGCCAAAGTGTTAGTTCTAATACAGCTCAAAATTGCGAATTGCTCCCCAACGTGTGTCGGTAAAAGCGCAATGTTGTAGCCATGATAGACATTTCCATAACACCATATCAAATTTCCATACACTGCGATGGGCTGAAGCGATGGGAGTACGTTTTCAAAAGGTCGTTATTATGGGCTCTATTTCGTTAACAGTTGGAATCCCTGGCTTGGGGTCTAGAATTGTGAGGTGTTTCTTTTGGATAAACTCAAACCTTTTGGAACATTTTGAGTTGATTTTTCCTGGAAGAAATGCAGATCCAGCCGTCAACCTCGACAGGTTTTTCGGTTCTTGTAACCAACTGTTCCTAAATGTAGACAAACAGCATCAGCAGCAGCAGCAAAAACAACAAAAACAAAAAAAAACGAAGGAACATGTAGCAAGAAAATGATATGCGCTGCCAGCATATAGAAATCACAAACAAAATGATTCTCTACCATTTTGAGACTTCTTTTCAGAATAACAGCCCGACGAAAGTTGCTCAATCCTTGCAAGTGACGCTGTGGGATTTTTGCTCTGTCAGATAACTCTCGCTCACACATGAGTAATGTTTCAGCCATTCAAACGTCAGACCCTGATGCCGGTAACAGCTTTCTGTTGAACATAATTCGGTAATAATTTTTTGGAAACAACTTTTCCTTTCTTGGGAGTCAGAAGCTCGAGTTACAATAAAAGTTTTCCGGGGAAAAAAAGTAAAGAGAGTAGAGTGGGTAGCAGTACATTTTGGAATAATGATAAGATTTTACAGTTTTCAAGGAATAAATGCCACATAAATGTTCGCATCATAACAAAAAAGATTTAAGTCTCGTGTAGACTTTGAGAATTGATTTTCAACAAGTTAGTTCGAAAAGCGTTAAACGAAATGACTTACCCTACTAAACTCAAATTCCAAGTCGTCGACCATAAAATCGCTCATTGTTTGAAAATCAACATTAGGAATTTCTAAGTTTTCTTCACTCATGAAGTATGGACTCGCAGAGTTGAAATTTTGTGGAAAGAATCTGGCAACGAGCTGAATATTAATCAAAGAAGTTCCGGATGCACCTTGGAAGGCTAGATAGTGCTCTGGTGCGATTATTGTTTTCTAATTCAATCCCCCACCCTCAAATGATAGATGCTCATGCTTTATTTATGCCAAGAAAGTAGTTGGATAAAAGTTTCACACAAAGTTTCACAAAAGAAACTAAATTTTCAAAAAAAAAAACTTTTCTCAAAGACCTAGAAAATAATTAAAACTGCCAAATTACCAAATTAAAGTTGAACCAGCTCAACTATCTCACGTTTCACAAAGTCGCATCTGCAAAAGTTCACCCTCTGAGCAAAATGTCATCAAGGGGATTATTATAACTGGAGCAGGAGGGATTTAGATCGGGGATGAAGGTAGCAAAAACCAACGGAAAAACGAGCTATGGAGGGTAAAGTTTTCCGACTTTAGCAACTGCAGCAGGTAGACTAAGGCTGTGAGAAGAAGCAATAAAAACAACAAAAATGAGATAGTTAACAAAAAAAAACCTAGCCCAAAAAGGACGAAGCAAGTTTGTCATTAGCAAAATTTTGCTATGATGTTTAAGGTGGACGTCATTGCACTTCATTTTCTAGGTAGGTTCAGAGAATGTCAACAGTGTTGCTGTACATTGGGCACCAAAAGTTGAGTTGAACATAACTCGGTAATAATTTTTTGGAAACAACTTTTCCTTTCTTGGAAAAAAAGTTGAGTTCTTAGAAAAACAAGGAATTATTCTTCACTTTTGAAATATAAAATGGAATTCTGTATTAAGCATATTTGGCCGAAATTTTGATTGATACATCCATTTTGAACTTATAAACTAATAAGTTTTAGGTAACATTGACGCTTACGAAGAATTGATGTGATGTGAAAAGAGTGATGTGATATTTTTCTACAGGTTACAGGTTATTTACGTTAATTTCTCCATTCTGCATTTATGAGTGAACTCGGAAAAAATTCTAAACTTTGTTTAGTGAAAAACTTTTTACAGCATGAATGGAAAAGCATTATTTTTTTTTAGTAAAGCTGCCTAGTGATGTTATTTTTTCATGTGCAAATTTGTTTTATGTCAAGCGATTTTTTCAGATAACTTCCAATGAAGAAGTTTATCGGTTTTAATTTTTCAAATCGTTTCAGATCATCAGCCACCTTAAGTGCTAGACTGATGTATGATTTTCCATTATTTTTTTTTTCGTTTATACCCGGAAGTTCCAGGCAAGAACCGTCAATTGAAAATTTTCTGGCTAGAAACCTGCCCACCGGAAAAATAAACGAAATACGACTCTTTAGTCGTGGAGCGGTCCATACATAATTTTGCACGCGATTTGACCGCCGTATTTTGTTTATTTTACCTTTGGGCAGCATTTTTACAGGAACCAAATCCTGACCCTGATTCTGATTTCTGATCTGGTTTAAAATCCAAAACCTTCTTCTGAGCCGTGACTAGATCAATATCCTCCCCGGAGCTTGATTCTAATCTCAACGATTATCCGGATTTCTCTCCTGGGATCTGACCCTGATTGCGGATCCTTTATTCTTACCCCGGATTCTGATCCTGGACCAAATTTGGTCGGGTCTCTTCCCGGTCTTGAATTCCGTTTCTAAATTCTGATGCTGGATCCTGTTTGTGAATCCCGATTCTGGTTCTGGTACTGAACTCTGATATTGAATCCATTGTTCTGATTTCGGATTCTAATCCTGATCCTGGATATGGTTCCTGGTTTCCAATCTTGAACTAGATCTCTGATATGGGGATTTTTTATTAGCTGACGGGTTCGCGCCGGGGTTTTCATATCTGCCCCAAAATTGATAAGTTTGGTTAATTTTCACAACTCAAAACTCATTTATTTTTTCAGATTTTTTATATGAAGTTTTATATTTTGAGTTAGATTCGGTTAGATTTTTTTGTAAATAAAAAAACATATTTTTATGTTTCATTGCTCTGTGTTTTTTTAACAGAAATCATAAAATAGCACATCAAAATGCATTGAAGTTTATCAGCTTCCCAAATAAAACATTTTAAGTCGGAGTCGCAGCAAGCCGTGCTCGGGAACGAATGTGATTTTTCTGACGTCGCGATTTTTCTGCTTGGTTTTTTTTTATTTTTTGGAGAAGAATATTGTGTATTGAATATTTGAGAAGAATTTTGAACCTTTTTCAAAAAGTTGATCTTGGGACGCCCTTCAACCGACTATCAACTTTGAACTGCAACGAAGTCGTGTTTGATACGAGGATGGACGGATTAAATCTGGCAGCTAAGTACAATTTTTTTGTTTATACAAAACATTAATCAGAAGCTATCGGTTCAGACTGTTACCGCGAAGAGGCGAGCTTTCGAAAATCGAAACCAATTTCAATTTTGAAAAACAAGTGGTGCTGGCTTATGTGTAATTTGCGAAAGCTCTTCAACACTTCGTCGTAAAACATCGATAAGCTCGTCGATATATTTTAGGCATTTTTTTTTATTGTGAAAAGTATTGCACTTAAAAGAGATTTATGGTTAACTTTATTTTACTGTCTTGTTCACCATCGATTGTACCTATAGTTAAAAATTCCTCCAAAATAAGGTAAAAAGTTAGGCTTGCTCTCCAGTCTTCGGAGACATTTAGGGATTGGAATCTAAGTCCATTCAAAAATCATTAACAAGCCTATTCAATTGAAAACCCTCCACTTGTATCAACAAAAGTAGCTTCGGTCGTTTTAGGATTCAGGGATATCAAATTACAAGACATCGAAATCCATGATTTTCTGTCCACTTTTATTATCAGTTATTATCGCTCCACGATAAATAAACTTTAATAATCCTGATCAAGGCCGTATCTTTCACTTGTATATCTATTGCTAGCGTAAGGTTGCCAGATTTTTTTTCACTCCCACCCGGGCCTAGCAATTCCGGGCATTTTTTCATAAAAACCTGGCAAAATCCGGGCATGGATTTCAATTTTTCAAATCCAAAAACCGGGCAAAAACCGGGCAAAACTTAGGTGTTATTATACATAAAAGCAAAGAAAAAATGCAAAAAAATATGAAATTAATATTTTATTAATGTAATTGCAGACTTCCAAAAACTTTTTGGAAAACTTAAATATTTAAAGGTTTATGAAAGTAAGTCAGCGAAATTATTTGAAACAACCGTTGAAAATTTCCATACCGTTAATCGATTTTGCTGAAACTTACTCAAAAACTTTGATTTTTTTTGGGTTTCTTTGAGAAAATTGTAAAAAAATCCGGGCAATATCCGGACTTTTTTCACGATATCCAGGCAACCGGGCCGGACCGGATTTTCTCGAAATTTTGCATCAAATATCCGGGCAAACCCGGATAAAACCGGGCAATCTGGCAAGCTTATGCTAGCGTTATGTCATATTTTCGGGTTTTTTTACCCTTTTACCCCCAGCTGAATAATGGAAAAAAAATCAGTTTTTATTTGCACTATTAAAATTTTGGATTGAGAATTTTTTTAAAATGGATTATCTCATTAGACTTAAGAAAGGGCAGAACAAAAATTGATTAAATGAATTAATTTATAATTAACTATTGGTCTTAGTTTAGCAATGTCAAACAAGTCTTGTGATTGCCAAAAGGAGAAAAAAATTAAAAATAGTTAAATTGATTTTCATTTCAATTTCAAATGGAGCTTAAAAATTTACAACGAAAGTCAGTTTACTATCTTGATTAAAGTTTAAAAAAAGAGCAATGCTTTAAGGGAAAAATGTCTCTTTAGAGATTTCATTTGGTTAAAATAAGGATAGTTTTCACTTCAATAACATAGCTCAGATTCATTTTAATGAATTTAGAGGCTAGCAGTAGAAGAAAATTATAACATAAGATCACAATACAGTCAAAAGTGTCTCCATGATCATATCCTTTAACCCCTATTCTCAACAAAAATTGTTTTGCTAGGACGCAGAGGTGACCTCGGTCTTAAAGCATGATTTATTCTTTCATCCGTTTCTCTCTTTTCAATTCTATCTATTGACTGCTAGGACGTGGCCGGCGCCGTTATTGATGTTTAAAGAGAGAGCATCAGTTTTGGGCATTGTGAATGTGCTGTCAGTCCCAGACACCAATCTTTTGACCCTTAAACAAAATTGGTAGCCTCGGTCAATCACGGAGTAGCAACCATTGGCGATGTGGAATTCGTTCAACTGAGCCACGCCTGCGATCATGGGATTCGAAATGTATTTGATTCAATATAATCGTACTACCAGTAAACAGTTTTTATGAAGTATACTGAGGAAATTCAACGGAATTGTTCAATATTAATTTATTACTAAAAAATATAATGAAGAATTTCGGGTTCAATGTTTAGAGGTGGATGTGAGTAGTCGATCAAGCTAAGCTAAGCTAAGCTTTCCAAATAAAATATTTTAAGTCAGTTTTGCTCTACAAAGCACACAAAAAAACAATTGTTTTTTACCTGATTTGATAAGAACCGTAAAATTGGGGAACATTGATAACTTTTTCAATTTATTTTTGAATATTTTGACAGAGGTTGCTTTTTTGTAACACTTAAAAGTTTTAAAATACTAACTGAGTGTAAGTAATATCATTGATAGCATAATATGATGATCATGATCATTGATAGCATAATATTCTAACGACATTAGTGGCTATGCTATAAGAGCAAATTCACTGGTGTTGGGAAAAAGTGGTAGAAATTTTGACACTTACGGCACATTTTGAAAATTTTCATATGCAAAAACATTTTCAAGATCTGTGGACTTCTAGTTTATTTTTTTTGTATGGAATCAATCGAATTTTTCAACGTTATCTTTCAAAAACAAATCTACTCAAAACATGGATAATGTTGCTACATATGTTTAGGGGCAAAAATTATAAACATTTCTCAAAATTTTTTGGCTTCAAAAACAAATGAAATTTTACCTTTATGCAATTCTCCTGTCCTTTTTTCCTCAACCTCAATCATTTGATAAGGTTTTTGGCCATTTGTTCTATACAGGCTTTCTCATAGAAAATGCCCGTTTTTTAAACATCCAAAAATTTTAACAAAATGACCATAAAAAACACTTAAACTATACCCAAACAAAGGAAAAAAGTTATACTTTCACATAAAACAAAGCATTTGATTCAGTAAATTATCATTTTATCCGGAGGGGTGTTTTGAGAAAACTGATTTTCAAAACATTAAGATTACATTTTAGGAAATATACAAAATCTACAACTAGAAACCAAATTTAGTCTATTCGAAACTCAATTAATAGTTTTTCAAACTATAAAATGATATTTTTTATTATGTTCGGTGATGCAGAAGGTACTTCAAGACACCATTTAAAGCTTATTTACAATTTTTCATGTCATAAAGCCATTACTTTTTTTTTATATATTTTATTTGGAAAGTTGATAAAACTTCAATGCGTTTTAATGTGCTATTATATGATTTGAAGAATAACAGAGTTATGTACCTTTGAAGTATGGTTTTATTTTATCTACATAAAAATCGATTCTAACCCGAAAAATAAAAGAGTCAGAAATCTGAAAAACATACATGTGTTTTTTAAGTCCTAAAAATGAACCAAATTTTCAATTTTGGAGAATATCTGATGACCCCCGGTGCAAATTGTCAGGTAATAAAAAATCCCCATTTTGAATACTTAATGCTCGATCTTGAATTATGGGTTCTGATCCTGAATCTTATATCCTTATCTCACGTTCGGATCTCGGATAATGATTCTCATTCTCAAGATTGATACTCATTCTGTTCCTGTTCTGATCCTGATCCTGTTGCTGATTCCAGATTCTAAATATTTGATCCTGCTTCCCTGCTAGAAGGGTCTCCTCTATTTTGGATTCTTATCTTAGGTTCTGATCCTGGAATCTCTGATCTGATTCTGATCCTGAATCATGAATCGGATCTTGATTCCAGACTCTAATCGTGATACAAGATTTTATACTGATTCCGATACCAGATGCTGGACCATTAATATGATCTTTTACTTAGTTTTGATCCTGTATCCTTATTCTGGAACTTGATCCTTATCCTTGATCCCGATCAAGTCTTTTATTCTGGAGTCTAATCCCGAAGTCCGAGCCTGATCCTGATCTTGAATCATGGGTTTCAATCCTGATTATGAGTCTTTCATCAAAATTCTGATTCTGGTTTCCGTTTCAGATCTCAATTCCGTATATTCGATACTTCATCTCGATCTTGAATCCTGATCCCACGATCTGATCTCGAATCCTGATGTTGGTTCTCATTTCGGGTACACGTTCCAGACTCAAATTCTCTCAAATTTTAGACACTTCTAGATACTTGACCTTGATCTTTAATCCTGAACTTCTATAACATGAATTCCGCTCCTTGGTGTAGATCCCAATCCTGGATCCTTATCCAGAACTCAGATTTTGATACTAAACCATCCCTATCGCAGATTCTGAATATTCGAATCTGGGTTTTGATTTGATTGATTGAATTTGATCTTAGTTCCGCATTCTGTCCTGACTCCTGATCTTGGATCCTCATTTCAGATTTTGATCCAGATCCTGAACCTGGTTCTTGAATTCTGATCCTGAATCTAGATTCCAGCTTCTGATCCTGATCTGGGATTTAGTACAGGGGGCGCATTCTGGATGTGTCGAATAACTCCTACATTTTCTAGCCTATTTTGACAGAAAAGCACAATTTCAAAACGTCATTTAGTGCTTTATATCAAAAACGACCGTTCAGTTGTCATTGTGAAAACGACTTAAAAAATGTGTTAGTGTGAAAACTAGAAAAAAAAAATAGTGATTTGAACTGGCTTCCTCGTTTTTTATAAGTTTCAATGATAATTCATGATAAATTGGGTTTTTTTAATATTTGAGTTGGGTAAAATCAATTAAAAATACCAATCTTATCATACTAATTTTATAAAAAAAATATAATTTTGGAAACCCATCCAAAGTACAACAATTCTGTGAAATATGTGAATTTTTCAAAATTCTTTGTTCTTTGACACAGATTCCGTTATGAAAATTTGCTCAAAATTCTGTGAAATTACGGATTTTTCTGTATTTTCGGCAATCTTGACCACAAACCGTGCGGGCTAAATGCGCCTTTTTATGTTTTAAACTTAATTTCAGTTTTTCTGGCAATATTTTAGTATAATTACACTGAACCTCTAAAATACCCAAACTTTGGAACTGCCACCCCCCAAACCTGAGTTCAATATTGACAGCTCTAGTTTGTGAAAAAATCACAGCTTGAAAATACGCCAAACTTGTCCTTCAAGCGGAGAACTGTTTTTTGGGGGGTTTTTGTTGTAAGCGAATTTGATTCTATTACCTCATCGTGGCAGATTTAGGTTTAAGGAGTAAGTTCAAAGCGGAGAACTGTTTTTTTTTTTTTGGGGAAAACTTTTATTCCCGCTTCATTCGCAGAAAGTCTCGCATATACAATGATGTAGTTGCCTCTCTCAACAACTCTCCGATGGTCGAGTGGTTAGCATCCTGAGATGGTAATCGCAGAGCTATCGCAGGTATGGGTTTTATTCCTGTACCTGGCGATATTTTTTTATATTTTGATTTCCATTTTATTGCGGTATCAGATTTTGGGGGATGAGTTTTCCTTTCAGAGCTTAACTTTGAGCTATGCCACCAATAGCCAAACATGTAGGGAGGGAGTTACATTCTGGTTGGCGGGGAAAGTTCTCAAGTTTGGGTATTTTCGAGGTTCAGTGTATATTCAAAATGCTAGAAACTGATAACTCTCACACGACAGAGCTGAAATTTTATCAAAATGTATGAACCTGTTTTATAATTTTTACAATTAAACAATAGTTATTGGTGCCATATTATGTAATCAGTTTATCCATAAAAAAAAGATTTATCAAATCTATTTTGAGACTTTTAATTCTCTTTTTTGGTGTTGATTAGGGCTTAGAATCAAAGTTTGAGTTTTAAAAATCAAGTTTTTTTAATAAAACGAACACAAGCACATATTAGAACATATTAGAATCATATTAGGCAAGTCTCGGGGTAAATATGAACAGCGTTCGGGGTAGTTCTGAACTGGTTTTGGGGTAATTATGAACATAATTTTTTAAGTAAAAAATCACCATACACTGCTTACTATGGGTAAATATAAATACTGTTACTTTTCAAAAATTTTATACCAAGTCCGTAATCTGTGTTCATAATTACCCCCTAGACAGGGGGGTAAATATGAACAGACGGGGTAATAATGAACAGTCGTCTCAGGGACGTGGGTTGCGACCAAAACAAAAAAGTTGCTCTACAGAATGATGAAGAGCACGGAAACATTCATTGTTGGCAGCTTTTCAGAATTTATTTTAAGAAATAAACATATGGTGGCTGTGAGTGTGCCAAATGAAGAAATTTTGTTCATAATTACCCCACCTAGCCCTACTGGAATCCTCTTTTACATAAGTTTCATCGTCCATGAGAATGCACCCCAAGTAACACAGATCAAGCCAATTGGCTTTTTGAGTTTTAATATTGTTTTATGAAGACTTTTCGATGGTATCCAAATTTTAAAACGGTTTTATTGTAACATAGGAAATGCTTCATTTATCGTGTGTTTTAAAAAAGCCTTGAAAGTTTTGCTAAAGCTTGAATTAAACACTATCTTAAGAGTGTTGTAATAATGTTGCAAAAGTATTGCTAAAAATTTAATAAAGCACATACTTTCCTGTTTTTATTAGAGCTTTGGTACCAGTTTTAATAATGCGCTCAGTGCGCTTTTAAAACTAGCGTTCAAGCCAAGTTGAAAAACTGTTTTATTGGAACATTGGATGTAGGCATGATAAAACTGAGTGACAGATGATTTGACAATCGAGAAGAACGTATACACGCTTAAACTTGTTTACCTCTTTTTGGGATAGCATAACCTGTTTTGAAAGGATTATTACTCAAAATTGAGAAAAACGTGGTCTCAAAACGATATAAATTATCCCAGCTAAATTCATCTGAAAATTAAAAACAAATTTGTTGTATCCGCATTCAAATTTTAAAACAACCGCAAATCGATATTCGCTCAATTCTTAGGGTTCGAATAAAAGCACACTGTGAATGAACTTTTTTTTTAGAATCGATAAGAATAAATGTATAAGACAATTAATTTACAAGTATGCCGAATAAAGTACTTGTTTTATTTATCCGTCCCTGTCTCTCAATGCGAAGATAATCTGTAATTACGTCATCCAATCAAGGGGTGACAAAATTCTTTCCGGATCAATCGCTCTTGAAAAGTTCTAGAAGACTTTAGCCACCGGCTTCTCCTCAGCAAAGACGGAGAAATTGAGCTTCATTACAAGTGAAAATGCTCATTATATACTTTCATCAGCCTCGACAAGCTTCAGATGATATAAATCGTCAGGATGAAGACTACTAGCAATGGCCGATCATTTAAAATTACGATTTATTTGAAGCGTAACGTAGTTTTGATTATCGTAAGCAAAATATGCGATGCATGTTTTATAAAATCGTTTTATCACTTCCAATTGCAACAATAACCATTATAGTTTTATATGTTGCATACTATTAATAATATCGTTACCTTATTCGTTAGCATACTGTTTGCAGAAAAGTTCTCCCATACAACTGTTTTAACAGTTTTTAACAGTTACATAACCCAACTACATATTCAAAATACAATTATTTCGGAATTCACGATTCAGGCAATGTATTTCACTATTTCTATAATCGTTTGCTAAACGTGTTATTGCGCTTCATCAAATCGTCATTTGTCGATTTCAGAGATCGTTTGGTTATAATCCTCAATTAAACGGGTTATTATTAAGCTTTAAGGCCAGGCTTTTGATTACAGAAAATGATCTATTTCTAAACAGTCTGAGACTATTTGACATCAATACCTACTAATATTTTTTAATTAAAAAAAATTCTTAAAATTGTGTCAACCTTGATTTTCTTTGAGGCGCACATATGTTTTGATGCAATTTCGTATATATTTCACCAGAAATCTGAGGTTGCAGGAAGGACACTTTCTGCTTCTTGTATGTCTTCAGGTTGTTCAGCTTCTTGATCCGCTGTACCATTCCGATCGAAATCCCAGCTTTTTTGGCATAATCCCGTATGGACATCGATCGATTTCGGTGGATGAGATTGATTACCTTACGGTCCAGATTTGGGTCAGGTGGTCCTGGTTTTCTGGTTTTTCCTGACAAATCATCGAACGTAAAGTGTTCCCCGAACTTGTGGATGATGGATTTTACGCTCGCCAGATGAATGCCGAAACGTTTCGCCACTTCATTCATTGAGATGCCCTTCTCTCGCATCCAAGTGTCCAACACACGAATTTTAACTTCTTTTTTAATTCGCGTAATTTTGGGAGAAACGAATGTTTCAAACGTAAACAATGCACTGGTTCAATCTTGACAGATCAAGATGCTACATACAGATGAGCAAAGTTGTGCGCGTTCACTCGTTGGTAAGTAGAAGGCCCAAATATGTTTATAGTTAATTTTTCGATACACTCCTTAGATATCTTTATTAGAAAAAAACTATTTGAAAACTCTGAAAGAATCTATCAATTTTGAGGAATTTGATTTTGTTGTGGTATGAGCCTACTTGGTTGAATGATTCAACTGAATCAAAGCAATCGAAAGATTCCTTTTAATTCAACCACGGTAAATGAAAAGTTCATATACCAGTATTTCGATAGCAACTTACTACCTTCTTCAGTGAATGTTTTCATTCACATTCACTGAAGAAGGTAGTAAGTTGCTATCGAAATACTGGTATATGAACTTTTCATTTACCGTGGTTGAATTAAAAGGAATCTTTCGATTGCTTTGATTCAGGAATTTGATGTTTCACAATAAACTTGATTGGTTGAAAACTGAATCTATCTCTAACAAAACGATGAAGATGGAAACAGTCAATTATTTTCGCGCTATCGAAGGAACTTTAATTGAGTTTTTCATTCGTTTGCTTCTACTATTCTGTTAAAATTTTAATGATTAGAAGAAGAACAGATTTTATCAACATTTCCTGAAATTGTATACATATCTCAGCGAAACCTGAGTAAATCGAAAGTGATGGCTTCAGCACGCGTATGAATTGGTTATTTGAACAAAAATTATCAGGATTTGGTTGTTTTGTTACAGACTTTGTGATACCGTTAAATGTTTTCCAATGAGGATGTCTCTTAAAGTAAATATTTTCTCGAAAAATAAAAAAATAGGTTTGAAAATGTATTTGAATTATTTTGCTTCTTATTGCTGACTAAGAAAAGCTGTTCCAACAGTAAATTTATCATATCAAACACTACTATTAATAATTTTATATTTTGCATCGTCAATTAATTTTTCTGGGTTGCAATTTTTGCATATCTTTTATTTTCTTCCAACAACATCAACTGACACCTTAAATCAATCGCATTGCGACTTACACAGATGCACGCTTAGGTGCATCAACATAAACACAAGTCAAATTTATAGCTCCAACCAAATTCATCAATCTTTTGCTGGGTCCAATGTCCCTGGGACATGGAAATGGAATGCCTGTTTACCGGCTGAGGTGCTGCTTTCTGCTAGTAGGTCCTACTGTTACCTACTGTTGTTGTGGTGTGTTTGCTAGTCTAGTTGCTAGCTAGCACCGAAAGGGGCATGATTTATGAGCTTTGTCGGAGCGCTCGGAATCCCCGTAAAACCGAATCAGGAACGGAAATGTCACTCTGTTACGGCTACTCCTCTATACCTCACCGATAGGAGTAGTTTGCAAGTTACACAAACCACCAACACCATCAACAATCAGCCGCAAATGTGTTTGATTTTCTCGTTTATATGCCAGGTTGTTGTTGCGGATGATTGTGATGCTGTTATTGTTGTGGTGTTGTGGTTGTGCTCTCTGTATTCACCCATTCAATCTTTGCAAAATTGGATTGAATGCAACCAGAATTTCATTTGAAGGTGATTCGCATTCTGCTCCGTTACAAATACTTATTACCTCCAAGAGGTAGGGAGGAATGAGAAATTGAATTTCAATCAATCGTGTCTCTTTTTTGGCAATCCTGATCTCCAAATCTCTGGAGCCACCATTTAAACTGTCGTTTCGTCGTCGTCGTCGTCGTCGTCTCTATGCGAGAACAAAACAATGCTAAGTGACTTTCCTGATGCAATAAAAAAGGACAGTTGCTGCTATCTTTCGCAGCACTTTGGAACAATAAAATCAATTTCGGATTCCATAGTCGATCACTTGTTCGAATTGTGAGAAAAACAAGTTCGCAAGTATATCAATCCTCTAACCACAAAGACAGCTTTCCCTCCGTCTTCTCCGAGCTTCCACATTTCTGAGTGACAAAATCAATTTATATTTAAATTTCTCCGGTGTTTTTCGTGATTTTTGCTATAGAAAACTTGCAAGCACATGTCGCATCCTAAGAACAGGAACTAGGGAAGCATTCGTAATTTTGTATTGAAAAACTATTCGATCGATCCATTCAAAATCCAAAATGATACAAATTGTTCAAAGGTTCAAACGATTAAAGATAACATTTGAGTCATATTTACATGGATTCAAAACTAAACTTGTTTTCGTCTCTCTTCTATGGATATGATGCAACTTTCAACAATTTGCTTCTGCAGCTTCCCTCAAATTTCAGCTTAACGGATCGTAAGTGACCGAGACAAAGTTTGATCCGGTCTGGGTTTTTCGCCAGCTTCCTGTTTGAATTTTAAAACTTACTTTCTGAAGCTCGAGCGGCGAGTAAACGGACGGACAGTTGGATGATTTATTTTTGGACCTTTGGCTGCAGCATCATCGACCAGGCGGCGAGCGGAAGCTCGAAAGCAGAACAACGAGAAGACAAATTACACAACTTCTTGGTGGTGCATCAAAAAATCCTCCAAGTCAATTATGGTTATTGTGCTGGAATTTTTTTAATTTTGGAAGCCAAAGTTGCGCAAAAATTCTTATGAAAAAAAATAAAATGCATCGTCGGAACTCAATTATGAAGAAGTTTTAAAAGAAAATAATTTATTTGGAATCAATTTGGGAGTAAAAATCTCAGAGCATGTTTTGTACACACAAAGCTTTATGATTAATCAAGTTGTATCAAAATTAACCTAAAACGGCAGTGTGAGAGAGCAGTGCTATTTTTCATGCTAGTTTGATTTAATTAAAATAGTTGCAAAATACCATTCTCTGAAACAGCATCACCCCACTTATTTTCCCACCATGATGATGTATCGCTTCAACTAAAGATATTCGACCCACTTCAAGGGTTCTACCTTTAATTTATTTCAATTACAAACAATGCAACAACAAAAAGTTTATGATAAATATTTTCTCGTTTTCAGTTCAGATTTATGATTGATGGTAAAAAAAGTGCTACCATTGCGTTGCACAGTTCTGTTCATCAAAACAAACCGAACCGGAACACTGCTGGTTTCCGACATTTATGTTCCGTATCTAAACAGACAATTTCATTTGTGCAACGGTCCATTCAGCCATAATGCTGTTTATTTTGCTGGTGCACTGCGCATGCAGCAGAGCGGTCAGATGCAATAAATTCTAAGAAAATGAACGAGCATAGAAAAGAATCTCTTGTTCCGCTTTGAACAAATAGATAGAAAAAAACTGTATTTTCGATACCTTTTCCGCATATTTCATCTAGACTTAAGATAAGAAGCTTACTATGGAATGCATACAGCCAATGCATTGGGTTGACTTTTTACTAAATGAAATGAAATACTTGCTTTTCTTATGTTAAAAGTAATAACGATGTGTTTTTGTTTTATTTTCTTCACAGATCGACGAAATAACTGAAGCCGAACCAACATCAGTGATACTTAGATATTGCAAGGGAAAGGTAAATATAATGAAGTTAAGTCGTTAGTATGGCAGAATTTGATTCCATCTATGATTTGTTTATATTAGTTTTTTTTTTTCAGTAGACTTAATCTTAAATTTTTTCCACACATTCCACCGCGGCGTGAACTCCATTTTTCGTTATATTTTGCACTTTTGTCATTCTATTCTCCTTCGTTTAATTTTCCCCTTGTTTGGTCAACAAATTAGATGAAAGATTACCAGAAAACAAGGAAACCAGATCCAAAATTTAAACTTAGATATTGAAAAATTTAGATTGGAATATATAAATACTGATAATATTAATCTATACACAGAGTCAGGCGCGGTCCTAGAACTCGCTTCTGGGGGTGTTGGGGAAAAGGTCGGTGATTTCACAAATTTTCATAAATCGACCATTAACAAACACTTTAATAACTCATAAATAAACGTTGATTTTGAAAAAGTTTTGGAAGAAGGATGTTGCACACTACTCCTTTGCCTCCGATTTGATCTCATTGAACTAAATCTCTGATATTTTGAAAGATTTCATAATTGGAGAAGAATTTTTAACTTTAACCCATTTACTATTTCAATTCTTTTCGATACTGTTTCATACAACTTCAAACGGTGAATCTATAATTTTCAGTGCGAGAAAATGTTAATAAATGGTAATTTTCGTATTTTGTATACCAGAAAGTTTAAAAAAGAATGACTAATGAGCTTATTTAGGAATCTCTTGTTATAAATGTCATTTTATAAATGAAAATAATTCACTTGTTGATAGATAGAAGAATAGAAGAAAGTTTTAAGAAACTTTACAATTATTTATTTTTCATGAGCTTTTTCATATCAGTGAAAGGTAATCACAACGTTGTTTTCATGATTCTCATTTTGTAACTATACGTTCGAAATACAAAGATTAAAGATAAAATTTTGATTAAAATTGCTATATACTTAAAATTGACATTAAAACATTTTCTTTTTATTATTCTGTTATATTTCTCAGAATGGTGATACGAAAATATCGTGTTGTTTTAATCAATTTTGAAAATCATTTCTCAGTGTGAATTGAGGTTCATGAAATTTATTTCTATTTCTTAATTTAATACTGAAATCAAATAAACAAATATGTATCTTTAATTTAAAATTTTATTTAATTTGAAACAAACGAAGTGAAGTTCATTTGTCAAATCATTTCTCAAGAACAGTTACAAATTGAACAAAAAGGGTATGAATATAATGAAAAAATTGTTTTCACATTTTTTTTAAATTCCGATTTCTTTCGATGTTCTAAGCATAATTATAAAATAATGAAAAAAAGGATCAATATCGGATAGCATAAGGCATTCACATTGGTGCAAAAAGTTTAAGTTACGTATTTTGATTTATTGAATTATTTGTAAAAAAAATTAACACGTTCTTCAAAGGTTCAAAACCGTAGCAGCTTAGCAAGACGGAGGAACAAAGCGGAAATTTATGTACGTATGTATGTAGATAATCCACCATGGGTGCACGGATTCAACGCAGTTTGGCTTGCGCTAAATTGCATCATGCAGATTAATAATTCGGCAAATCTTCAATGCAAATCACCGCATACCCAACACCATGGTATGAACTGTTGTAGCGTGAATGTCTTACGTGTATGTGATAGTGTTTTTTGAGAGGATGAGTCATTCACCTACACAGCCGTTTTCAAATTCATTAAATTCAATAAGTTATGAATCTTCGACAGGTATTCCGCACACGTGTATATATCTGTCCAGCTGGCACCTGATTGGTCATTCTAATATTTATATACTCAACAAAACATTTTTAATGGGTGTATAGTGAAATAATCTTATCTTAATAATACCGTACCATACTCAAAACCTTTCCATTCTATTGAACTCCAATCTAACATATTTTTTAACGTTCAACCCCGTTCAACGACCTGTCTCTAAAAATACTTAAAAAAAATGAAGATAAACTGATGAACTAATAATAACGCCTGAGATAGTAAAATTTCAATGTAATTCAAAATAGAGCAGATGGAACAGTTGTAAAAAGTAAAAAACATGAGCATATTTCAATGTTTAAAAATCTGTTTTAAAACCAGAATAACCAAGCGGAAATTTATAATCAGTTATAATTTTCGCATTAATCGATAAATGACTAAAAATCTATGTTTCTACCATATGGATGATTATTAAAAAATATATTGAACGTAATGTTTTTGAATATTTTATGAGCAAAAGATAACTGACTCTGAAGTAATAAAATAGATTTGGCCATCGAAGACCTTCGGTTCAGGATATTGACAGATTCGATTACTTTGCATTTAGCATGTAATTTCGGTTGATGTTCATTTCAGACGCCCCAAACACCTCAAATTTACTCAAAATGCACATAAAACTTTAGAAACAAGTTATCTAAGGCCGAGTTCTCACGCCTTAAAAAAAACGAGCATGAATATGGACGACTTCTTAAAAAAAACGGAAAAAGATCTGAATCAAAGCAATCAAAAGATTCCTTTTAATTCAACCACGGTACCGTGGTTAAATTAAAAGGAATCTTTCGATTGCTTTGATTCAGTTGAATCATTCAACCAAGTAGGCTCATACCACAACAGAGGGAAAAAGATCATTTCAATGCCGCTAGGCGCAATGCCAAAAATGCACTAAAAAGTGTACTGTACCCAAGATGCTATGATTGGAAAAGCTCCACTGGCATAAAGACTCGAGCTCAATAGCAAAACGATGCATGACCACTACATTCAAACGGAACCAGAAAAACATTTTATGGGATATTCATCGTATTGGATTATTTATCCCGAAATAAAAAAAAAGTGAGAATCGAACCCAACAGAACATTCTTATTTCGACATATTTCGACCAGTCCGATAACTTAACCAGTGTACCAACTGAATCAGTTAGCCAAGATAGGTTTATTGTTACAGTTCTTCTGCTACGTCCGATCACATAAAAATGCACTGCGTCTACCGTTTGGCCGGTGTTTTTTTTTCATCCTCCTTTGACTTTGATGGAAACGAGGTGGGAATGGGATGGGAATGGGATATGTTTTGTTTGGTTTCTTTCAGACATATGCAATGCAGTTGCTCTAGAAGGACAATGCCAGCGATGAGAAATCTTATGTGTGCCGATCCGGCATAGTATCTTATGCCGATTATTCCGCCCCAAGGAAGGTTTTTTATTAACTTTATTTGGTTAGACCGTAGAAGTTTATAAAAACTGTTGACAGTTTCTAGACAGTGTTATAGATCCAGGGTTGTGTGTGTACTTATGTAATATGTACTTGAATTTAAAACACTTCCGTTGCTGCCGTTAGGGAAACAGTAAGGATAGGAATGAAGGGATGGAGATTAAGGATGTATTTTGGAGGTGGAAAGGAGATAAGATGAATTTGGAAAAGGTGCTTAAAAATTTGCCACACCAGGTTTCACACGGTTACGAAGACCATTTCCTGTTTTCTCCTCCCAAGAGCCCATAGCTTAGACAAGATTTACCGTGCTTGTCACGCGTTACTTTTGTTGATGTTTCGTTTCTTGGGAGGTCCGTGCAGTTTAATTTTAGAGGTTTGGCTTAAGAAGCACAGTAAGATCACACTCCTCCACTAGTCATACTATCTTTGTACGGTATGGTTTCGTAAGAGTGGATGGACTCTACTGTGCTGAGTTTTGTTAATGTGATGATTGTTTAGAGTAAAATCCAAAAATAATTTTATTTTTGTTTTGAATGTAGTAAATCTTGGTATGTTTTTTAATTCACTAGGTTAGAATGTTGATTCCTCTGTTTACAACACTGTTTTGTGCTAAGGAAGTTCGTGATTTTCTAGTAGATAGATTGACATGTGCCGAACTCCTTGTATTATGTGCATGAAACTCTGATGATAGAGGTATATTTAATTGATGTTTAACCAGATTATTTAAAACTTTATAGATATAAAGGCAAAGTTCTAATTTATTGAGCATATCAAAAGATAACACTCTGGAATTGTAGAGCGATTCAGTCGGATGCAATATGGGAAGATTTTTTATAATTTTTATGGCTTTGTTCTGTAAGATGCATATAGGTTGTAGATTGATACTGACACTACTACCCCAAATGCAATTCATGTATGTTATGTGGGAATGAATATATGCAAAGTATATCTTCCAGGCTGTACTTTCAGAAATTAATGGGCATATTTTTCTTAAAGCATACACATACGGCGTTATTTTACGACAGACGTTTTTTGTAAGAATATTACATTTCATGTTTTCATCTATGAATAGACCCAAATACTTTGATGAGCCGACTTGTTTTACTAGAGAACCTTTTACAGTTTTTCCGAAGTTTGAACAACATAAAATTGGTTTTTTAAGGTTCATTTCCATGTGATTGGAAAGAAAGAAATCAACTAGTAGTTCAAGATCATGTTCGATGTTTTCTTTGAGCGTTATCAAATTTTCAGAAGTATATAGTATTGCAGCATCATCCGCGTAGAGTTGTAGTTTTCTTTTAAGAGCCAACAAGAATATATCATTGATATAAATTATGAACAACAGTGGACCAAGAATTGATCCTTGTGGAACTCCGTGTTTGATAGTCTGCAGTGATCTTGTTTTATTGTTAATCTTCACTGCTTGTTTTCTATTGCTCAGATATGAATGCATTAAGCTTTGAGAATCGTTAGAAAAACTTAAGTCAGAGAGCTTTTTAACAAGTAACTTGTGGTGAACTAAATCAAAGGCTTTTTTCACATCTATGAACTCACATACTAAAGACTTGGCGTTGTCTATTCCACTTGAGATGCCATCTACGAGATTAATGGCGGCTGTTAAGGTGTTAAGGTGTTATAATTTAAAAAAAAATGGATTTTGACAGCAGACTCTGAAATCAGCATTTTGAAAATTAATTGAGGAAAATATTTGAAATAGTGTTTAGCCTCTTCTTGAGGAATTCAACAGTTATATGTGATTGTAGACTACTGCTTACTTATTCTATCATGCTGAATAGCTACAGTTTCTTGCCTTTTGTTTCTCATTCGTTCTCCTGGGTCATTTTAAACGCACTTTCATGCAATTTTGAATTGAAAAAACAACTTTCCTGACGGTTTTTAGGTTGAAGTTTACGATTATCTTGGGAAACTTGCGTTTTCATCAGTTCATAAAATTTAATCATTCCCTTAAAAAAGTAAAAAAATAATTATAATAAATCCCTTAGTTACGAGAGCTTTTGCATGGAATTGAATTTTCTTTGATTTATAAGAAGCCGAAACAATTTTCAATGCAGAGAAATAGCGATCTGTTAAGGTTAGAGTGCGCACTTTATTTTGTCCTGGCGGAAACTTAATTTGATAACAACTACGTTTAAGTGTAAAGAACGTATTAAACATTTCGATAATTTTCGTTGATTAGTATCGTTTGTGTCTTAAAAATACTACTATTCGTCAGAATATTTTAAATTGATACTTCTTATGTAAAAAAAAAGATACAATGATTTGAAAAATTTAATAGCAATTTTTCAACAATATTTTTTTTACACCCCCCGAGTGATGTGAATAGGGACAGATGTTGTTTAACGTGGTACAAAATTTTAAAAATTAGTTTAATTTAGCTTCCAACATTTTTAACTCTAATCTTTACATATTTTTTCGCTTTGCAGATATGCTTTCGATTTTTCCTATCTCTACTAATCACCTTTTTCATCACCTACACTTATATTCGCAGAAATGTTACTGGTGCTGCCTAACTTCAGGGACAAAAATACTCAAGAAAATTTGAGCTTTCTATTTTTAGATTTCCAGCGAAAGCTGAAAGTCCTATTTCTTCTAGAATCATCTTAAAAGTGAATTTTCTTCAATTCATCATTGTTTTACACAATCTTGAGAGATTTTCAACACTTTTGTAGACATATCCCGATTAACCCCACGATTAGTGGGCTAACGAATGTTTTGTTAAGATTAGTAATCGTTCGAAGCAGTTTGAATAAAATCAAGATAAAAAAAACTCTTCAACATATATCAAACTTGAAGACATGTCACATATTTTTTTAAGTGATGCCAAACAACACTTTTCATGGTTTTAAATTTGGCGATTTCTTTAAGCTTCAAATGACTATTTTTTATTTATTCAAGCAACACAAAGTAAGATGAATTCATATTTACTTTTACGTAATAAATCAAGGAATGTTTTGGAAAAGACAATGAAAAGATTGCTTGATATTTGGATTACAATTTATCCCATTTGTGTCCCGATTCAACCTATTTTACGTTACCAAAAACAACGATTTTGTTAATACTTATCATTCCCTTGTGTTTGAGAAAATAGGAAAAAAAAATCTTTACTTTACTTCTTAATACATCAGACTTAATAGACATGTCAAAAACAATACATTTCAAACCATTGTTTTACTCCTCCTGGCCAAAATAACTTAAATTCCCATCCATGCTTGACACTCAAGCCACCCCTTCCAATGGTCAGATCTTGCTGAAATTTGGCATGTAACCTTGAGGTTCTCATGATAAAATCTTCCTATTCTAAGATTAGTACACTGCGCCTTGTTTAATTATCCAAAAATGCTAACTTTACTGTTGTAGTATGGTTACTGTTATAGTAAGGCCTTTAATTTGAACAGATTATGATAAAAAGCCACTTGAAATCATTTTTTTGTATTGACATTTGTCAATTGATAATTGACGATTTGTATGTTTGTAGTATTATTCTTTTAAGCGAACGAAAGTACGAACTTTTTTTCTGAAAAACCTAGAGTAGCAATTTAAATATGCGAATCACTTGTAACGCTCCCATAAAACAATTTTGCTCTCTACGAGAATTTTATATCCGTAAATTTTTCACTTATTCACTTTTTTGTTCACTTCACGTAGACAATACAGAAATTCCAGCACCCTTTAGAGAAGTAAAAATGAGCAGCTAACTTTAGCTGTAGCAATAATTGCTACAATGTCTGCAATCGAGCTTTCAACGTAAAGTTCCAGCAACTTCGGCAATTGAATTGTCGAAAAAGAACAATACTTCATTCTACATTGCGCGTCACACAGTTGCAACTTGAGAAAATAACTCTCTCGCAAACAAGTTTAAAACGATCAATTGTGTTGCACCCTTTTGGCTTCTTCTCTCGTTTCAGGCTAGCAAAGTTTCCGGGAGATAAATCTTACTGCACGTCAAAATGTTTCCTTGGCAATGCGTTTCCAGCTTTCCGGGCGGCAGACAACATTTCGCCGAAAGCCGGAAGCCTCTTTTTTTCGTCTTTTAGTTTTATTCTACACTTTTAGCGGCTCGTTTTATTTTTCCAGGTACCAGCACCATGTATGCTCGACGAGTTTTTTTTTCTTTCTGTGTTTGCATCTAGCTAGAGCAACCTGTCCTGAAGAAAAAGTTTTTCATACTTGAGCTGCAGCAGCTTCCGGTACATCGGATGGGTCCCGAAAAAAGAACACTCCATTACGGCAAGAAACGGCAAATAATTGGGCACCGGGAAAGCGAATAGAAGGTGGAAGAAAATAAAACTTCCCATGTCTTTACCAACATCCGCTTAATTCTATTATTGCATTGGTTAGTGGATTTGCTGGACTTAAAAAATATCGTTCCTATTGGACTGTTCTTTGTTTTAGATGGAAAGATCTGAAAGCTTTTGAGCCTTGTTTTCATATGTGTAACTATAGGGTTGCCATCCGTCCTGCAAAATCGAGACATGTCCCGCTTTTTTAGAACATGTCCCGCCGTCCCGCTTTTTTTCTGAGAACAGTTTTGTGGTGGACTCAACTCTCTCCGATTCTATCATAAAATCGTTGTTCCGTGATTGTGAAAACGCTTCTTATAAAATCTCTCCTCTCCTCGGTGTAATATTTTTTTCTAATCTTCTTTTATTTATCTTTGATTTTCAAAAAAAAAATTCACCGATAAGGCTGTAAAATTAAATAACAATTTTATGATGTTTACTGACTTGCACTGGAAAAACCCAAATATAGCCTCAATTTAAACTAATTGATTTAACACAGAGAATCATTCAAATATAGGTAACGTTTGGCGGCATCCATAAATTACGTAACGCAAAAAATGCACTTTTTTGACCCCCTCCCCCCCGTATGTCACAAATCGTAACGCTTCGACGTACCCCCCTATGAAAATTACGTAACGCTGATTATTACCCCCCCCCCCCCCCCCTCATCTTTTCATGATTCATTGACACTGATTGTCGAAGAGAAAAATAGATTTTTTGACCGTTCTTAAAAACGGAATAAGTATCTATCCATATCGCTTCTTAGTACTCATCGATGATTACTCCCTGATAATTTTTATTTTGTTTTATTACGAGTTGCTCTGTGCTTGTTAACTGATGATATCTACCTTGTTTACTTTATTTTGTTCAAGGAGCATAACTTGTTATGCAAAATATACTCCACTCAGTAATATTCGTCGGAATAATCATATTTATTTATTTCAATCTTTGCAGATGCTCTAAAAACTAAGTACAATGAAAAATATTTAAACTATCTTATTCTAGATTTAAAAACAGTTTTGGAAACATTGAAATCGAAATCACTAGATATTTCATTGAAGCGCGCGCAGCATACATCCAACGGGTTGTTTTGACCGTATTGGGTTCGTCGCAGGGCAAGTCTAAGAAAATCGCGCGTCCGGGTTGTTCTGATGGGAGCATTTAACGGCAGTAGTGATAGCAGTTCTGAGCAATCCACGTTGTTCTGCAGGAGGTCGAAGATGAAAAGCCGTTGTAGGTAAACGCGCCTTGATTCCAGTGTCGGCAAATTCAATAACAAACAGCGTTGTTCATAAGGCGGGAGGTTATGAGCGTCGATCCATGGTAGTTGACGCAGAGCATACCTGATGAAGCATCGTTGTACTCTCTCGACCCTGTTTACATGCACAGTCTGATATGGTGCCCAAATTTGCACCCCGTACTCCATAATACTGCGCACAAGAGCACAGTACAAAGATTTCAAACTGTAGAAGTCATTGAAAAATGATGTGTTTCGTCGTATAAATCCGAGAACTGCAAAGCCTTTCGCTACTGTTGCGGAGATATGCTGGGAAAAGTTTAGTTTACTGTCCAAAATAATTCCAAGGTCCTTGACAGTAGATGTGCGGTTCAAAACGGTCGATAGTACTTTATATTCGAAATTCAGTGGACGACGTTGACGAGAGAATGAGATGACATTGCACTTAGTAACATTGGGTGCCATACCATTTTGGTAGCACCAACTTGAGAGTGTGTCTATGTCCTTTTGAAGAGCACAACAATCAACCAGAGAGGAAATCGTTCGGAAAATTTTGAGATCATCGGCGTACAGTAACTTTTCTGATTCGATCGTGGAGCCTAGGTCGTTTATGAAGAGAAGAAAGATCAAAGGTCCTAAATGACTTCCCTGAGGAACTCCAGAAGTGATTTCGAAAGGTGTCGAGTTAATGTTTTTCAGTCGTACAAAAGCAGTTCGGCCTACAAGGTATGAGTTGAGCCACCTACAAAGCCAATCTGGTAGTCCAGTACGACGCATTTTTTCAATAGCCAGCTCGTGTGGTACCTTATCGAAAGCCTCATCATAATTGCATTTTTTAAATCAATTGGTAAAAAATAGCAAAATTTCCCTTTTAAGGTTGAATTGAGTTCTTGGAGGTAAATGTACCTTATATTCAGTTTTCCAACGGTTATTTCACGGATATTCAATACTCATTTTAAAAAGTCTATCTCAGAATCTTTAAATTGGAAAGGTTACAGAGCAGTTTCAATCATGTTGAAGCTTAAAAATTTTAAACTAATTTTGGTTTGCATATCATTCGGCACAAATTGCAAGACATAAAAAATGCGATTAAACTGAATTTTTTTAGGAAGAAATCGTTACGTAACGATGAGCATACCTCCCCCCCTCCCCTATGTCACAATTCGTAACGCTCGAGCTTACCCCCTCCCCCCCTAGGAGCGTTACGTAATTTATGGATGCCCCCTTTTTTGTGGTTTTCTTTCTCAAAATATGCAGCATTTTTTTTTAAGTGTATAAAAGAAAAGATTAAATAACTCGATTAGTTTTTAGCATTTAAGGTTGCCAAAATATTTTCCAGACATATCCGAAACGAGCGAATTTTTATCTAAAAACCTTGTAAAATCCTTGCAAAATTTTCAACATAAAATCTGGGGAATATCCGCCATATTTGATCAAAATCTCGGGATTATTCAATAATAAACAAAAAGAACACACTTGAAAATATTTTTTTTTCTTCAAAACACATTAGATTTTTAGTCGTATTCTAGGCTTCCCAAAATCTTTTCATGACTATTCAGAAAAAACTTGCACAAAAAGATCGCAAAAATAAAAATATATAATAACTCAATCTAGGTTTTTTTTTGTTCAATTTCTGAAATAAAGCGAAAAAATCTGGGCAAAATCCAGGTTGTTTATACGCAATCCGGGCAACCGGGTCGGACCTAACTTTTCCTAAATTTTGTGTCAAATATCCGGGCAAGTAATAAAACCGGAAAATCTGCTAAAACTTTTCTTAGCATTACCTTAACAATCTGGTTTAGTCAAGCGTTCTTTGAGCACGTTCAAGCGAGGTTAATATTTTTCTTTTAAAGAAAATATTCTTTAAGTTGCTTCCAAATGATGGTGGCTCCAGATGTTTCCCCGGAATCCTTAAAAAAATCCTTTGAGTTTGAAGTAAAGAAAAAAACAAATTCCGGATAAAAAAAAGGACTACCGAGCGAATTTTTTTCAATCAAACAATGTATGATTGGACGAATTAAATTAAATAAAGATGATAAAGCTATTAAGAAATTTGAAAACTTTCTTCAAATTTCGGATTTTAAATTAATCTTAACCACAACATATTCAACTTGTGTGCTCGCACTTTAAAAAAATGGAAGTTTTCTTGTAAATTGAATTTTCAAAACAAATTTCATTTATCGACATTTTTTACTTTCTATGAACTATTTTAGCTAAAGGAACTTATACATATGTAAAGGAATGGTCATAAAAATTAGGTTTCGAAGAGTTTCTAAAATGTCCCGCTTTTTTTCGTGGAATGTCCCGCTTTTTTCAAAAAGAATCTGGTAAGCCTATGTAAGTATGGCAAATCAACTAGGTAAGTCGTAATTAACAATTATCAGCCAAATCTATATCGATCTATATCTATGTAAATTTCTGTGTGCTTGTGCTTGTTTCGGAAAAAAGACTGTAAATCAGCTGCAAAATGCTAAAAAAAATCACTCAGTGTCCAAAAGCCCTAAAGTTAGAAGCTATACGTTGCACATGAGGGGTTTTTTGGATTTTTTAAGATCATGACAAAACTGTAAAAAAGTGGTGTACTTTTCAATCAAACAACCGTCAAAATGGATTGAATCACATCAGATAAATTTTGGGAAGAGGATTGGAAAGTTGACATAATTTGTCACATTTTTGCATTTTTAGATTGTCAAAACACGAAACACAGAATTTTTGAAAATTTTTAAAGGTAGCTGTTTTTCGATGATTTTCTTGAACAAACCTATATCCTTAGGTGCAACGTTTAGCCTCTAACATCAACTTTTTCGGACACTAAGTGATTTTCTCTACCATTCCGTAGCTGATCTACAGTATTTTTTCCGAAGCATGTTTTTGGGATTTTTTTTCTTAGGCATTGAATAACGAAAAACTGAAGTATTGTAGGTGAATATTGTCTGAGTAACATATTTCAGATACGTTACGAGGCTTTCGAAACTATAAACTTTGTAAAAATCGGTTGAGAAACAAGAGAAGTTAAGCGCGGGGTGTCAAATTGACACTCAAGGTCTGATTATGGAGTTTTTTCCTGGGCTTCCAGGGTACATCCATAAAAAAACTCAAGATGCAAAAATAAAGATTTAAAAAAATCATTGAGGGTCCCCGGAGAAATTGTTTTATTTGGATGCACCCGAGTGAAGTTACAAGCCGCCAAACTTCCAATAGTGTCATATTGGCACTCAAGAGTGGATTAGGGTTAAGCAGATTCAAGGATTTCAACCATCGATTAAGAGATCAACATTCTGCGGTTCAAATCTGATTCTTGCAACTTCGATGCAATTTAAGATATGAGTTTCAAATTTCAGTTTTACCATACTGTAATATTAATGATGTTAAGCAATACATCGAGAAAAATTTAATTCACTGCAGATTTTTTTTATGTGTAAATAAGATTTATTAGCAAATATTTTTCAAAATCGATTCCATGATCAAAATCCTGTCAATCAATAAAACTCATAAAAAAAACTTTCAGAATCAACTCAAATTTTATCTCATATTTGTAACTCCGGTTGAATTTCTAAAAAAACTGACTTTGATTAAAAACAATTTGAAATTTTGGAATGGTATTAACAATCAAAATTATAGTTCGCTATCTCTTGTGAAAACTTATTGACGCAATAGTCAACTTGATATTTTTATCTTGATTTTTTATCAGTATTGACGAAATAGTCAACATGATATTTTTATTTCGATTATAACGCTCTTTGGGTTTTTTTAGGTAGTTTTATCCCTCAAGACAAGTTTTAAATAATAATTCTGGTTATGAATTTTGACTTCTGAAACTGAATTATAAAAAGAGATAAATCACCGTATATTATGTTTGTTACTTGATTCATCGGCTTTATCGGTGAAGAGTGATGTCCTTCACAGTAGGAATATCTTAAGACATTTATGAAATTTCAAAATCTTAAAATGTTTCTACTGAAAAGGGTATCACTTACCGATAAAGGAGATCAAGTAACCAACCTAAGATAAAAATTTTAATCATAAATAAGTATCTACATCCCAGATCACAATATTATTTGAGAAAAAAAAAAGAAATATGTTCCAAATTTTTCAATTATGAAACTGTTGTTTAAATTAAGAAATTGAAGGTTTCAATCTTATAAAAATTTACGATTTTTTTTCATCCATCTTATGAATATGAATTTTGAATGATAATTCTACGTTTTAAATTCTGATACGTTAGTTCGAAGCTTTGTTACTATTGAATGCGGCATAAAAACTAAGTTTAAGAACTTCGAATCTGAAAATGGATCAAAAACTCAGAAAGATTCAAATTGAAAATCAAGAATCCAAAACTGAATGCAGAATTCGAAAACGGAAATACAATTTTGATTATTATAATATAGAACCAGAACCTCCTAAATTAGTTTATTCTCTCAAAATTTTATATTCAGGGCGGAAATGAGAAAATTAAAAAAAAAATAGCAAAATTCAGTACCTTTGATTAATTTTCCAGTTTGAACAATCAGTTCTGAGTCATCGTTGTACTCTTCATCACTGAATCATCAAAATGTTCTTCAAATTGAAAATTTTTAGTGTAGAGTAAAAAACCTCGCTTGCTTTTTCTGGACCACCAGCCAACAGAAAAAAAACTACCGTAACCGAGATGCGATCACTTGAATGCTGGCATAGAAGACTTGAACTTTTCCCTGGGCCAAGGTCGGCGGCCTTGATGAAGTTTGTGTAGAACTCATGTAAAATTTCATACATGATCAAGAAAAATATGAGTTTTTTTGCTAAAATTGACCTCGGACAATCATATACAACTTTGAAAGTTGGAAAAACTTTGATATTTTTTAAGAAAAAAAACAAAAAATTGAACAAGTGAGGCTCTAGTTCTCAAATCGTCTGAAAAAGTAATCTTGTTTAAACCCTTCGCAACCTGCGATCTTTACTAAACGATTATACCTTAAGTTCAATCTCATGATGGTTTTACTTCGTTATTTCCAGATTTTGTCAGCAGATATTCCATTAAAAACGTTTTAATGTGGCTCATACATAATGAATTTCGAAACAGCTGTATCCACTAAATTGGCCTCAGTTTCTTTTAAAAAAGATGTATTGGATAGAAAAGTAGCAGAAATTGAAGAAGAAGGATGTAGCCACCTAAAATACAGATTTGACGAAGTATAAGTTTGAAAAACTGATCAATAGCATGGCTAAAAAAAGTGTGCGCTGGACGATGAGAGGTACCAAGAATAAAATAGAAATTTTTCTTACAAAAAACAATAAAATTTTTTTTTCAATTTTTTTTATGATTTGACATAAGATCACCTTCATTTCCTTCCAGTATTTAGATCAAACGAATGGTTTTTGAGATAGTATACGCATTTGTAACTGTCCCATTTCTAAAAGAACTAAGTTTTAAATGGAGCAAAACAACTATGCTATAAGCTCAAAACATTTTAACAAAATAAATTTTTGAGTTATGGAATTTTGTTTGAAAAATGTCGCAAAATGCGTCTTACAGATCTTTTTTAATCACTTTAAAAAGTTTCTTACATGAAAAAATTAAACTTCATAATATCATATTTTCAAAACAATGGTAAACATTTTTCAGATAAAGTTTTTCAACATTTTTCAGAAAAAGTTTTCTAAAATGTTCATTATCGGTTCAATTGATCCCTTGAGTTCAAAAAGGTATTATTTTTCTTCTATGGCTAAGGAAGTTGATTTTATCTTAAATTCAGCAAATAGCATCTTAAAGTATGCAATGACACTAGGGTTGAGACAGAGTTTTGGAATTTTCTTCTTGTGACATTTATAAACTGTGAAATGAGAAAAAAATGATCAAAAAAGTCAATTAACCTTCTTATTTGAAATTTTGTATGATTTTTTTTTCAAGGACTAGGGCCCCCCGAATAAAGGATCAAGTATCCTTCAATGAAGGATAAAGTCTCAAGATTGTTTTACTCCCACAAAAATACTTCTAGTTCATAGCGCCGATGTGGTCTAGTGGATAGGCTGGCGCGAGTCTGGTTTTGATATGCCAGGCGTACTGGGTTCGATTCCTGGTATCGGCAAGAAAACTTTTGGGTTCGAATCCCATAAGTGGCCGACAGGTAAGATGTGTTTTCTCATATATCTGACTATATAATAAGAATGTTCAATCAGTTGCCAGCTGGCCAGGTATATACACGGATGCCGGAATACCTGTAAGTAAACTAGCCCACCTGATTGACTCGTTCTTCCAAAATAAACCTACATAAACACAATATATTCACTCCATAACAGTTCATACGAAGCCATGGGGTCCGGGTATGGTGTACGCGTTGCATTGGAGATTTGTCGAACTTTACAATCTAAAGAATGCATGTGAGCACATACTTAGGCAGAAACTGCGGTGAATCCGTGCACCCATGGTGGATATCCAACATACATACATACATAAAAAAATACTTCTAGTTCATCTACGGGTTCATCTATCGTTCCAACTTTTGTAGCATATATTTATAAACATGAAATTACAGCTGTCAGAAAATGCAAAAGACGGCGAGATGCTGATTTTTTCTAAAAAGATATGATAAAAATAAGAAAAAGAGATCAAGTATCCCCATTCTTCCCTACATATTTTCAGATTTTCATGATCTCATGAAATTTATTTTGCTCATTTCAGTATTTTTTTGAGATGTAACAGTGTCTTGCTGAATTTCAAAATTTACTGGTTTCACAAACTGTGACTCGCAAAAATGAGTGCTCACCTAAGTTTAACCGAAATATTGCCTTCTCAAGTTCCCGAGAGTTTCTCATTGATTTTTTTTTTGATCAGTTTGCTAAATTAAACAGTTTACTCACTATTGGCTTTATTCAAATGTTTAAACACATGTCTGGTTACTCTGTAAATAAGAAATAATGAAAAAGTCATTATTTTGAGTGTTCCAAAAATGAGTGTACAGTAGGGTGTCCCAAAATTGCATAACTTCTGGGAATCTGGGGGCTCAACCTCCAAATGGTAAATTAGGATGTGCAGAACAAACTTTTGTATGGGGCCGACTAAAACAAATCATGTTTAGAGGTTCCACAAGCGCGATCTTTGAAAAAAGTCCACTTCCAAAAGATTTGATTTTAAATAAATTCTGGATCCAAAAATTTTCATAAAATTTATATATTTTATATTTTTTTAATTTTGTTTGAGTTAATTACTACACGTAAAAATAAAAAATAAATCAAATTTGTATCAAAATGTAAAACAGGCAAGCTATTTCCCAGGAAAAAAATTTTTTTGGTCCAAAAATCTTGTATTAAACTGACCAAAATGTGAACCAAGCGTAAAATATTTTTAATACCAATGCCATCAAAAGATGCGGATTTTTGTGCACTTAAACTTTGCTGAACATAACATGTTATTTGTATCATCGTGTGAAGAGTTATTCACGGTTTAATCCTCAATAAAAATCAAAATTTAGGATATTTTTTATTTAATTTATCAATTTTGTCTTAATAAATACCTACTTTAAAATCAAAATACTTGCAAAAAAAAGACTTTGATGGTTCAAGGGAGTCATCAGAAGGCCATATGCCAAATTTGAGCGGAATCTGACAACAGGAAGGGGTTGCACTGAATCTCAAGTGTGAAAGGGATTCTGAGACATAGTGTTCTAAGAAAGCATAAAAAAACTGGATTTTCATCATATTTTTTTTCATTACCAATGGATTGCTTGATTATGTAAATTTTATTAAAATTTCAATTAGGGCTAACATTTCACCTGAAGACTGCAACTCGATTGGACTTAAAACAAAAAAGTTATGGCTGTTCAAAGATTGTATTTTTGTGGCAAATTGTCGTTTAACACACAATGAGTACATTTTACTCATTACGTTTTACAGGATAATTTGTTACCAAAATACAATCTTTGAACAGCCATAACTTTTTTGTTTTAAGTCCAATCGAGTTGCAGTCTTCAGGTGAAATGTTAGTCCTAATTGAAATTTTAATAAAATCTACATAATCAAGCAATCCATTGATAAGGAAAAAAATGTATGTTGAAAAACCAGTTTTTTATGCTTCTTTAGAACACTATGGCTCAGAATCCCTTTCAACCTTGAGATTCAATGCAACCCCTTTCTGTTGTTCGATTCCGCTCAAATTTGGCATATGACCTTTTGATGACTCCCTTAAACCATCAAAGTCTTTTTTGCAAGTATTTGGATTTTAAAGTAGGTATTTATTAAGACAAATTTGATAATTTTTTTTAATTTTTTTATTTTTTGACACATATATTTTAACTAATTTTTTTTTCTCTAAAGTAACGTTAACATTTTTTTTGTAAATATTTTTTCCTAGTTAGTATATCAATCAATCTTTATCTTTTAATTTTTAATTTGTTTCTTTTGTATTAATTATTTGTAAAAAATGGATCTCTTCAAAGGAATACTCTTTCCACTGAGATTCATTCTTAGTTAAGTTTAGTTTACTTGTCTAGCTTCATTCCCTCGCATTAAGTAAAAAAACATTTTTGTTAAGGTTCTCAGCATGAATAAATTTTGCTCGCGTTTTTTGTTTTTTTGTTTGCTGCCAGACATGCTGAGAACAGAAAGCGTCCATTACCAGGGGGCTCATATGAGCTTTTTGGTGTGGGGGAGTGTGGTGGGCCGCTTTAAATGTGTATAAAAAAATTAAATTAAATAAAAAATATCCTAAATTTTGATTTTTATTGAGGATTAAACCGTGAATAGCTCTTCACACGATGATACAAACAACATGTTTTGTTCAGCAAAGTTTAAGTGCACAAAAATCCGCATCTTTTGATGGCATTGGTATTAAAAATATTTTACGCTTGGTACACATTTTGGTTAGTTTAATACAAGATTTTTGGACCAAAAACATTTTTTTCCTGGGAAATAGCTTGCCTGTTTTACATTTTGATACAAATTTCATTTATTTTTTATTTTTACGTGTAGTAATTGACTCAAACAAAATTTAAAAAATATAAAATATATAAATTTTATGAAAATTTTTGGATCCAGAATTTATTTAAAATCAAATCTTTTGGAAGTGGACTTTTTTCAAAGATCGCGCTTGCGGAACCTCTAAACATGATTTGTTTTAGTCGGCCCCATACAAAAGTTTGTTCTGCACATCCTAATTTACCATTTGGAGGTTGAGCCCCCAGATTCCCAGAAGTTATGCAATTTTGGGACACCCTAGTGTACAGTGTACCACTTATGATATTCGTGTTATTCAATGTCTATTCAAAAGCACTGTAGAAAATCCGAAAACAATATTTTTTCTAAAAATGCTATGGAATGCTAGTTGAGTTCAAAAGGTATCGTTTGATGTGGCCCTCTGAGGTGTGGGCTTCAATGTCAGAAGTTTATATTGCAGAAGTATTTATGCTCCAGTTTTTGATCTCGTCTGGAGAGAGAACGAAAATGGACACATAGATTGATTGTTTTTTGAACTGGTTATCTACATGCCTGATTCAGGCATTGTTTGAATGAATAAAAAGGTTTTTAAAGCATGTTAGCATCAAGAAAAAGTATTTTTGAACCTTGATGACAGATTTCCGCATAATATACGGGACATACTGTAGCCCGATTTCAAGAGTCAATGTTTTATTCATTTGAATCATCATGATTTTTGTTGATGTTTTATGTAATATCGCATAGTTGTAATTCAACAACGAGTGAAACCATTAGCTCAACATTTACTCCTTTTACACTGTGAGTTGCTTAGCCTAGAGCATGCATAAGTTTTTACTTCCACAGTTTCCATTAGCCGTATAAAGTTTGAATATATTAAAAACGCATATCCAAAGCAGACCCGGGAGCTGAATGCAAATTGATAACAAAATGATTATGTTATGAGTATTTCTTCATAATTAGTGTAAATAAAAATATTAATGTTTGGATTCTGCTGTAAATTGTCATCTCCAGGAATCACAGATGTTCCTACTGATATTTTGTATTATTTTTTATTAATTTTATCCAGAATTTTTCATTTTGCTTAAAAATAATCCCATATCTCAATTTAAGTTTAAAATATTTTTAATGCAATACATATTCTTTTTAAATATAAAGCTAAACCTCATAATAAAGAAATAACTTAAAAAACAGGTTTGATTCTATTTTATTTTTGCACACCCACTCGGGAAGCTTTTCACTTCGAGGATCCGAGTGGTTTGCTGGAAGCTTGGTTGTGAAAACTTTACTCCTACAGAATCCTCGGGCACCATCGTGATCCTGCCGCCTCCTGGTGCTACAGGATCGAAATTAGTCTATTCCCTGCTCCTGCTACCGATGTTGGCTGCTGTGTGTTCCGTGTGAGCACAAAAGTATTAATATAAATACGATGAGATGTAAACTTTCCGCAAAACTGCTCTTTTAACATGTTCTTCAACTAGGATATTTTTTATTTTTTCCTTCATCCTGCGTGTAAACCAAGTTTCTCAGCTTCGAAGTTTCCCGCTTTTTTTCTCAAGTTAAGCCAAAGATGTGTTTCAGATTTTCAAAAGAAAAGCTGGAGACGGTGAAGAGCATCCTGAATAAAAAATGCTTAAGCATTACAGGGAATGCATGTTTAGCAGTGCATCATCATCATCATCATCGTCGACGTCGTCGTCTCAGGTCTAGTAACTGGAGTTTGAAGAAGATGAATAAAGTTGGTTCAAGAGAGTGTGGCTTAGCAACTTCCCTGGAACAACACAAACCATGCACCATTTGAAGGCAACTGTTCACGTATTGTGGTGGTTAGATTGCGGGGAAGATAACGTACATACTTATATTAAGGTACCGGAGAAAAAAAAAAGTTCATTTGCTCCTCGTAGAAGAGCAGTTTGGCAGATAGTTTCTACGTGCTTGAATAAACTGGTTATGGCTTTAGGAATTCGGCCGAGGAATTCCGTGTTGCGAGCGAATAGTTTTCCCGAAAATATGCTTCAGTTTCACAATTTGATATGAAAAAAGGAACTTCAATTTCAAACCGCAATAGAATTTGGATGAAATTAGCTATTTGGAAACATGAACAGCATTTCGTATTTTAATAACAAAACCAAAAATATTTAACCCTAATATACAACCTCCCATATACACTAACTGACTGAACAGATTGAAAAAAATCATTGCTTTTACATAGCTGGAACTTCTGAAGATTGATTTTCATTCTGTCAAATGATTACCCACAGTTGAAACACTCTCTGGAGCCACTTGGTATGATGCTCTAAAACCTAACATGAAAACAGGAATAATAAGTGAAGACACCTACATATGGGTGTAGGTGACTCTCAATCACCATCATAAAAATTTTATATATGGTTTTCTGGTCAAAGCAGAAGTGGCTCCAGAGAGTGAAGTTGTTGAAAAAGTTGAAGATGTTGTGTACGAGACACGACCGCAATACGTATAATTACGCAAGCCTATCTTTTCCACTGTATAAATCTCAATTGAATTGGATTTTAAAAATACATAGTTTCTTGTGAAGTGTAAAATTGTGTAACATTTACAGATAAAGACGACAGTTCGTAAGATAGTAAAGTGATTGTCAATTTAAATGAAAGTTTCTCTCTTATCAACAGTGGATGGGAGAATAAAGGCAAACATTTTGGTTCAGCAGCGTAAAAAGCCGTTCTAGTACGATTGAAACGCTTAGGTACGTGATTTTGTCTCTAAGTGAAAGCTGCATATCACGCGAGAAGGCTGTCATTATTCCTTGTTAATCCTATGTATGTCGTTGAAATCAAAATGTAAACTAGAGGAAACTACAGATTTTGATTGTCAGTTCGTCGATTGTCAGAAAATTCTAGCGCGGAAATCAAACTTATGTCGTCCAAAGCCATCCAACTTTTGATAGTTTCGGGGTTTTCTGAATATTCATTCTAGCAAAATCATCGCTTACTTGGATGGATTAAAATTAGCCGTCCATCGCCTCGGCACCCATTTTTGGAAGACGAGTATATTTTCTTCCTGGTGTAACAGAAAAACGGCTACTCAATTACCTACTACTGAACTGATTTTTAAAACGGCATCATTAAATAAATTGCAGTTTTAATATAAATTTTAAACATAAAATGAAAACAAACCCTCGATAAATTCTTTTATTCAATAATTCAAAGTCCTGAGAAGGACTGTTAGTGACGTAATTTTACGTCAAAACGAGAATAAACATTACGAAATTAAAATAAGTGTAATATAAATTGACAGTACGTGGTGCAACTATATAAGTTTTTTAGAAAACTCGTTGTTCAATTCTCTGGGCTCATTCGCAAAAAAAAAATTGTCTGGATTTCTTTCTGAACCCCGAAAGAATAAACATTTTTATCTTACGCCACCCTCCGCGCTGAAAAATCTGTAGGAACAGGGACATGAGCAGAGGCATTTTAATACATAGGCGGTAATCGGGGCTAGGATTAGAACGATGCAACAGCGGTAGCAGACCCTGAGGCAAGCCAGTATCAAAGGCTCAAAAAGACTCAGTTGTTCGAAAAAACTCAAATATAACAATTTTAACATCAAAAAGTGGCTCCAGAGAGTGAATTCATTGAAAAAATACTATGTTATTTAAAAACTCATAAATAAAATTTTTAGCATAAATTTTAAATGCAGTGAAGCTGGAAAATGCTGTTGTTCAATAAAAATACATCCAATTGTAAAATTAAGATATATTTTACTTTCTGCTGTGCTGACAGAAATGTTTAATGCAGTGCCTATAATTTGTACACAATCATAAAAAATCAATTTATTGAGGAAAATATGATGTTCACGATTTGATCATCTATTACCCTCATATATTGTTATGATCACCCAAGTAACCATTAGGCCGTTAAAAATGGCACTTATTTAGCCCTATAGTAGGATATAGAAAATATTCTTCAGGTATGCCCTGTATGCCGTATACTGCGCTTATGGGCTATTCGAAAGTTGCTTCTGGACTGCAAATCGGCCGATATACTGCTTGTCCCCATCTTTTGCACGACGCCTATGAAAAAATGTCAAATAATGAGTGGGACAAAAAAATAATTTTGTTAACTTTTTCTTTTTTTTCTCCCCCTATTTTTTTTTTGTTTTTCATCTCTTTCTGACTCACTATTTTCGTCGCTGTGGTAACCGGAATCGAAACATATGATTTTGGCGAAATTCGCGTTTCGTGAACCATCACGATCGTACGTTAATGGTTAATTATATGACCTATTTCTAAATGAATAAATCGTCATTTTGGAATTCAAAGATGAACAGTTGGTTTTTATTAGTAAACATGATAGGGGAACAAATTCGATTGCAGCTTCCCCTGGTAGCCTTTCTAATAAGATATTTGTTCATAATTAATTGCTCACTCATATGATCGTAGTTTGACTGTTCCAGAGCTGAGTATCGAAACAAAAAAAATTCAAAATCCATCACCAAATCCAATAACCAGCAATAAAACCGTGTCCTCAACTAATTTATTTGCAAACACTTTTCCGCCTCCGCAAAGCAGCTTGACGACATCGATTTGTGTAGGTATTTCCAATTCGGGGGCTCTAACTGGATAACACATGTGATTTTCGTCGTTTCCCCGACATCGGTATTCCTCTAATAGAATTGGCTGTCACCCGGAGAGAGCTCCATACCAACGATGGTTCCGGAGAATAATCTTCACTAAAAATTTCGAATTCCTTGTTTGTGGCTTCGTTGTTTATTTTCCAAAAATTGACATGCTTTAGCGTTAACCTCACAAAGCGGTCACTCTAAAAGGCTTGGAAGCCCTGAAGCCCAGCATTGTATAGAGCTGTTTTGACATTTCTCACGCACATTAACTGGCGTCTCACTGGCGTGTACGGACGAGAACTGGAAAATTAATCTATGAAAAATTTTAGTGCTAAAATCGGACAGCCGGCCGACGAACACGATCGTTTTTGAGGTTAATGTTCCCAAAATCAAAAAGTGTTCGTGAAACGCCCTGAAATACGACACGAATACTTCTAGCGGCAAATAGGACTATGACTATACCCATTAAGGACTTACATTGTAGCTTTAATCTCACATCAGTGCCTTTTGGCGTTTTAAAACATAATTTGCAACTAACAAGCACTAAAGTGCTATTATTTGGCGCTTATTTAACTTGTAACAGGACTTAATAATTTATGAGCAATACTAAAAAGACGCCACCGTACAGTGGTTCACATCCCCAAAAAGCTGGAAACAAGTTTAATTTTCAAGTCAGCGACAGCCAAAATTTTTATGTAGAGTTCGAATATTCAAGGAACATTTTGATGTTTTTGGATATTTTTTAGATATTCTCTTAGAAGGTTGTGATATTACACTTCCCGACGTATTCGCGTTGCGTACATCATTTAGATGTGTATGTACTATTGCAACAGAAATCCGTAATACAACATCGTCTCCAGAAATTACATCGTCCATCGTTACATTTTTTTTTGCTGTGTAATGTTGAGGATCGGATTTTATTTTATCTACCGCATACTATGACAGCGTCATTTACTCACTAACATTGACGGATCTGAACTCAATCTTTTGTGTACTACAGGGTGACAAAAAAGTCCGGTCACACAGGAAAATCTCAATATTTCAAAGAATAGGAAGAAAATCAGAATCAGGCTTTCATAGCTTTATTCAGTAACTCATAAAGATACTTCACAGACGATATCTTGGAATTACACCACCTTTCTCTGATCGAACCAGCTTCAGACGTCTCGGAAAGTCGTCGCAGGCGGCGCGCACGTGCTCCATCGGCATCTCGTCCCAGTTTTTCCTGATAACTCGCTCGAATTGCTCCAAATTTGTTAATTTATAGTCGTTCAGCTTCGACATCATATATCCCCATACGAAATAATCCAGTGGATTCAGATCCGGAGACGACGGAGGCCATTCATTCTTGGAATGAAATCTGTCAAACTATCCTCACACCACGCCTGAACAATCTTTGCGGTGTGGGATGGGGCACCATCTTGCTGGAAGCAGTAGTAATCGTCTGCAAACAATAATTCAGCTTGAGGCAGAACATTTTTCTTCAAAACCGTGTCCAAGTAGTACGCTGCGTTGATTTTGACCCCTTTATCGATGAAAATAAGAGACAGCTTACCTCTCTTGCAAATGGCCCCCCAAACCATCACTGACGTCTTATTTTGGAACCGGGAAACATTCAGCTTGTCCGCAGGAGCTTGCTGGAGGCTCACACTCCAAACTCGATCATTTTGACGATTGACTGTTTGCTCCAAAACGAACAGCTTCTCGTCCGAAAAAATGATCTCGTCATCTGCGCGCCAACCAAGCAACTCCCGCGACCGTTGGTACCTCTTGTCCATTGTAGCTTTGGTAACCTCATGAACCACCTGTTTTTTGTACGGTGTACGTTTTAAATCCTTGCGCAGAAGCAGGCGGATTGATTCTCGGTTAATTTTGAGGTTCCTGGCCACCTTTCGTGCAGATTGGGCGGGATTCCGGCTAGTACGGTCTCGAATAATCTTTATCAGCTTTGGAGTTTTCACAGACCTTGGTCTTCCAGATCGTGCCTTGTCCTCGGTGCCTCCGGTCTCTAGGTACCGATTTATGGTCCGGTACACAATTTCCGGTTGATTCCGAGCGGTTTTAGATGTTTGAATATGTGTCCGGGTTTGAACCCTTTCACATATTCAGCGATAACAGCTGCTCTAAACTCTGCCATAGCTCACAACTCAATGTAAACAAACTGCACAGAAAAGAAACTCAGCCACTTTGGGCAGCGAAGTTAGCCCTTTCATTTGATATATAGATGGCACCAGAGAGATGCATCGTGTAGGCTACAGGCGACCCCAAAAAAGTGTGACAGGACTTTTTTGTCACCCTGTAGATGATGCAAATTGAAGTCTGTTCATAAGATTCCGATGCAAGCAATTAAAAAAGTAAACTCTAGAATACATTGTTGGTGGCTTGGGCCTGATATACGCGTTTAAACTGATTTTTATTATTTCTTTGATAAGGTTGTTTGAATGATAGGGAAAATTTAAAAAAATTGCAAAATCAGGAAGGTAGCCCAACTTATCTATATCTATGTATATAAAAATGGATTTCTGTCTGTCTGTCTGTCTGTCTGTCTGTCTGTCTGTCTGTCTGTCTGTCTGTCTGTCTGTCTGTCTGTCTGTTCTTTATAGACTCGGAAACTATTGAAGCGATTTTCATGAAACTTGGCCGATGAGGGTATTGGAGGCAGGGGAAGGCTCCTGTTATGGTTTGAGACCCCTCCTTCTCTCATGAAGGAGGGGAGGGGTCTCCCAAACAAAAGACAATTTTTGGCATAACTCGAGAACCAATCAAGTAAATGGTATCAAATTCGGCATGGGGTGGTATTTGGGAACGTAGAATATTCCTAGAAATATAAGGTATCCCTCCCTCCTCTCAGTGGGTTGATTGGAAGGGGGGAGAGGGGCTACCTTACAATTTTTCATATAACTCGAAAACTAATCATGATTTTGGAACCAAGTTTGGCATGGGAAGGTATTTGGATACGAGAAATATTTCTATGATTATTTGAGGCCCCTTCCTCTTTCCCGTAGAAAGGGGAAGGGGGCCTCTTTTATAATTTTTTTAAATAAATCAAAAACTAATAATGTAAATGGAACCAAATTAGGCATGGAAGGGTATTTCGATACGAAAAATATTTCTATGATTATTTGAGACCCCTCCCTCTTTCCAGTGAGGAGATATAACTCAAAAACTAATTAAGCAAATGGAACCTAATTTGGCATGGAAGGGTATTTGGGAACGTAATATGTTGTAATGATTGTTTGAGACCCCTTCCTTCTTCCAGCGGGGAGAAAGGAAAGAGGGAGGGGAGTTTCATACAATTGTAACTGCATAACTCGAAAACTGCAACAGCAAATGGAACCAAATTTGGCATGGAACGATATTTGAGTACGAGAAATGCTTCTATGAATATTTGGTACCGTCAACTGGGGCAACATGCAACAATTTTCAATTTCATTGGCTTCTAAAAACTTTATGTTCACAGTTAGTCATACCTTTTATGCATTAAAAGTTTCAAGGTTGACGGGACATCAAATTGGCGTAGTCAGAAAAATTATTGGTTTCTTCAGTTATTTTTAATTTTCTAAAAACATGCGATTTTCATCCTCCTCAGAAAATGGGGTAACTTGCAACAAACTATGTTTTTGATAAGAAATCTTATGAAAACGTATGAAAATGTATAGTTTTTGATAAATTTTCAATGAATTCAAGATCATTACGCATGAAAACACCATTTGCAGTGAATTTTTGTTTTGTGAAAACTTATTTTCACATTTTTTCTGAAAATTAGGGTGCTGCATACATTTAGGGGTAAAACAATAGTACTAAAAATTGAAAAAGCCGAAATCATTAAAAAAAATTTTTGGATGAAAGAAATTTCAGTGTTGACAAACGCGTGATGCAAAACAATCATATTCCAGCATTTGGATATTAGATTTACAAGGTGTTTCTTTGATTTGCATTTTGTTGCATTTTACCCCAAACTGGTACCGTAAACTGGGGGAACTTTGATCACTTTTTTCATTCATTTTTGAATATTTTGAAAGGGGTTGCTTTTTCGTCATATCTAAAAGCTTTAAAACCCTTACTGAGGTGAGGAGTTTTAAACATGATCATGGATTGCAGTAAGTTCAAACGACATTTGTGGTCATAATTAAATATTTGTTATAAAACCAGATTTCGAGTTTCGGGGTAACTTTGATCACTATGGTTTATACGTATCTCAACATCTTCAAATTTTTTGTTTTGATGCCATTGAGCACAGAAGGCTCAAAACATCGATAATAGTAATTTTTTGTTTGGACCCAATTGAATTTTTCAACGTTTTATTTCAAAAACAAATATACTCGAAAGATGGACAATGTTGCTGCATACTTGTAGGGGCAAAAATTATAAACATTTCTCAATATTTTTTGGCCTCGAAAACAAATAAAATTTCACCTTCATGCAATTTCCTAAGTCCTCGTACTGTTCCCACGTTCTTTTTTTTCTTCAAACTTTACCATTTGATAGGGTTTTTAGCCATTTTTCCTAAACATGCTTTTCAATGTAAAATGACCGTTTTTTTGAATATCCAAAAATTATCATCAAATGACTATAAAAATAACACTTAAACTTAACCTGAACCAAGAAAAATAGTTGAACTTTCACATTAAACAACCCATTTGCTCCTAAATGCTTTTATTTGATCAGGAGAGATGTTTGTTTGAGAGCCTTCAAAAAAACAGATTTTTAAGATTTAAAAAATTATATTTTAAGTAATATAAAAAATCTCCTAATAAAAACCAAATTTAGCTTATTTGTAACTCAATTCACAGGCTTTCAAACGTAGTAAGCAGTTTTCAGATATTTTAACTTTATACTTAGTTAATGATGATTATCTGCAAAAATTTCATGTTGATCAAAGTTACCCCGCTGATCAAAGTACCCCCAGTTTACGGTAACTGAATTATAAAAATATTTATTTCAAAAAATTTAGTGATTTTTCGAAAACTATTTTTAAAATCAATAGTGTTGGTATAGGATGAGGAAACCAGTATAAAGTTAGTAGGGGATATTATCAAGCCAATCCTCCATACTGGGTATAGATTTTTACGGCATCGAAAAATGTTAAAAATTGTACATTTATTGTTCGATTTTTTAAATTTTATATGATAACCAAAAACTTTAAAAAACTATCTCAGGATGCTAGAAATTATGTCATCATCATGTTGTAATCATTAAAAGATATCTTTATCTCATTACATTAAATTAAAAATTGAATCAGTGTGGTGTTATCTAAATGTTGCATCCAACCCCGCTGTTGCATGATGCCCCCGTTTGACGGTATCCCTTGCTCCTTCAAAGAGGAGGATGAAAACGGGGAAGAGAGGTTTCCCTTACAATTTTCAGTATAACTGGAGATCTGATCGAGCAAATGGAAACATATTTGGCATGTGAGGGTATTTGGATACGAGAAATGTTTCTATTATAAATGGAAGCACCACCTTTTTCCAGCGGAAAGATATAAAGGGGGAAAGGGGGACTTCCATACAAATTTTTGCATAACTTGAGAATTAATCGAGCAAATCATATAAAATTTTGTTTCATTAAGTAAATTTGTGTACGAGAAATACTTTTATGAACATTAAGTTCTCCTCCCTCCATTCAATGGGGAGAACGGAAAAAGGGATGGTACTTCCTTTCAAGTTTATGCATAACTCAAGAATTTACAACGCAAATAAAACCAAATTTGGCATGGGATGGTATTTCAATACGAGAAATTTTTCTATGTGAAACAATTCCTTTCTTGCAGTAGGATAGAATTGGGAATATATGAGGGAAAGAAGAAAGCTTCTATTTAACTTTTTTTTTACAAAATCCGAGAAATGGATAAAACTTAACATGGAATATCATTTTGGAACGATTATATGATTATCACCACCATCACACCATCCTCCTTTCAGTGAGTAGGCACATAGGACGAGGGAGGTGAGCCCAATACACTTTTGTAAGCGTAAGTTCTCAATTTGTGCTAACAAAGCCAACAAATGGAAACAAATATGACATGGAAAGGTACTTGGTTAAGAGATATGTTTCTACGATTGTTATAGACCTTTACGCTTTACAGTGTAGAGAGGGTAAGAAAGGAGGGGGCTCCATATAAATTTTTTTGTAAAGCTTAAAAACTTATCAACTAATGAAACTTTATTTGATATAAGAGGATTTTTCGTCTCGAAAAAAATGGGTATGATTATGACGACCTCCATTCAGCAGGGGATGATGGGAAGGACATAGGGGCTCTCTTACCAGTTTTTAGCATAAATCCAGAACATATCAAGCAAAAACAACCATATTTTATAATTTAGATTGTTTGCGTTAGATTAATTTGAGACCCTCCTTTTTCAGGGCGAAGTTTAAAGAAACAGATTAAAATTATCAGAGCTTAAAGATCAAGATTCAGAAAATTAGTTGAAGTCATCTTTGAATTGCAATTCGAAACTCCAGCTGCAGCTCTTATTTCATGGCGGTTGCTTTTGAATTATGTTGTAATTTGATTCAAAATAATGCCAATAAAACAATAAAAATTTGAATTAATTCCGAAAATATCATTTGTTTTTGAAAGGTGTAGCAAAGCACACCGGGTCAGCTAGATTAATAATAAAGTAGAACTTCAGTGTACAGTAGAAAAACTTAAATAAGCAAGGGATGAACAAAATATGATGAATCTTACGCCATGCAGGATAGCTTGCTATCGATCATTTGCAATTCACTTTTGCAAACAATACTTTTTTTTTAATTTTAGATCGACAAAAAGATTGAAATGCATTTTTTGCAAAAAAATCAATTTAAAACAAAGAATTTTAGAGATTATTTGAATAATAAAGTAGGTTGGAAACTGTAGAAGCTAAGATTATTTAACCTTAACAGTAATCTCTTTGAATAAAATGGAAGAGTGCCGCAGGGTTACAAAAATTTGGCTGGGAATAATAAAAATAAAAATGTTAAAGGAAACTCCAGGCTTATAATGATTATTGCATCAAAAGACAATAACAAGCTAAATTAAGATAGATTGAACTGCTGTAGCGATTTACATTTGCATTCGAATTGCGAATGGAATTTTGAGACATTTAACCCAGGAGGAGTATAAAAACTGATTTCTCATCAAAAATTGTTTTTAACGTTTCGTTTACTTTTCAATATTCATTATCCTATTATTTTTATCAAAGCTTAAATTAAGGCAAACGTTTCTACTCCAGATCGCATTGCGATTAGCGTTATCATCAAAAAGTTATAGCGGTTCCTCGTGTTTCTTAATTTTCTTAATTTTTCTTTTTTTTAATGAAATCCCCTCCAGTGTTGCCACAATCAGAAAATCAAAAAAAAAATAGATTCAAATGGATTCATATATAAATTCATATAATTCTAGATATTTCTAATAATTTCAGATAATTTGACCCTCTCAGACTGCTGACAGGATTTGCTAGCCAATTTTTAAATTTTAGCATAAGAAGATACTTTTTAAGCATGATTTAATTTTTGGATGACATTTTTGAGTTACCAGTTCAATTGCCTGCCCATGCAAAAATAAGCGTTACTATATTTTTTTCTTTAAGTCCTTCTACGAAACACACCGTTTGAATACATGAAATTTGGTCAAAAGATGTAAAAATGTTTGAACTAGTACCTGGTCGAGTTTCATCGAAATCAATTGATGCGATAAAAAATGGGACCGGTTTGAAAATTGGGTGGATTATTGTCCAACAGGCGAAATTTATTCTTTTTCGGACTGATGTTTGAATGGAAGATATCGTAATCATTTTTTTTTATTTGATGTTTCTTTCACAGAACAATTTTCAATGTAAATTGTCAAAAATATAGCGAATTTTGTGAAGCACTGCATATTATTGTTATGTAAATTTGGTTCTTATTTTTTTAATACTGTTCTAATTGCTTTTTACAGTTCCTGCGACCATACATCTGTATCCTGGGATTTGCTGGAATGCGGCCGAACGCCATAGATGCCGGTATTTTTACCTTACTGGGCCACTTACAATCGTTTCTGGTTCTGCTGCTCTTACTCATTGGCTATGTTCTACAATATTGGCTTGGTTTTCGGTAAGTTTGAAATTATAAGGCTTAAATGAAATTTATTCGGATAACAAACAACAGAAAAAATTATGTTTGAATAAATTAGATCTAAACTGATCGTATCTAAACATATTGACATAAGAGCAGTCCTGAAAGCTTACCCTTTGGAGAACATTCATACTAATTAGATTTTATTGACAAAACTTTCCATTGATCGAAGACCATTAAGAAGCGGAGTCGTGTTCAGGTTTACTTCGAACAAGCACCCCCGGAGCAGCTTAGCCAAACCATATTCCCCGAAGCACAAAGAAAGGACCCTCATTTCCACACATATTGGCTCTCATCAAATCGCAAAATATCGACTCAATTGCGTGCCCAGGGACCAAACCGCTGGAAATCCATTATTCATGAACCAAAAATGAAGTCCTTTAGCCGCGCCCTAAAATATCTGATGGTTCAGTTTTTTTTTGTCCCTCCGACGACGTTGGGGTTTTTTTAACTTTTAGACTCGACGAGTGGACAATCCCTGGACGGGGCAGCGGCTAACTTGTAGGTTTACCCTCGACTCATTCCTGTAGACATGAAGTCATTTCCCCGGCTAAAATAAGGCAGTTCATATTTTTATACATGACTGCGCTAATATAACCATCGAACGAATGGATCCTTTTGACTTTCAGCTTGTTGTGGTTGTTGTTGTTGAGTGGCTCCTGAAAAGTTAAGTATAATATAAATGCACGAAGTAGAGCGTTTATTATTCCAATTGGTCCAATCTATTCCTGGATGGGAACGTTATCTACAAATGTGGTCTGTAAAATATGGAGGCCCTCACTCCAAAGTCATTCGATAGCTGAACTGATTATAGTACTTGGGGAAATTTGATGGGAAAAAAAAACAAAAATTAATGGTTAGTCAAGTTATTTAGGGAGAGAGAAATGTTGGAAAACTGATAAAAAATATCGCTGCTTAAATTGATCAGATAATGTTTGCGTGAGTGGAACTACTGCCCTGATTCCACTGATCTAATTGCTTGAAATTATTCAATTTTAAGATTATGAACATACATATATGCATTTCAACCATGAATAACAAACTGGTGAAGAAGTCGTGTCCCAGCAAACATTTAAGAAGGTATATCGCAGGAACAGAGGAATTATTCAAACAAACAGATCAGATGAAAAGATTGTATTAAACTGACAAAAATTACATACTTATAGCTACAAACGTGGAGGTGATATATCTACAATGACAAGATTCCAACGATTCGTTTTACCCATAATAAGCAAAATAAACGGTTTTAAGTAATTTGAGTAAAACGAAAAAAAATTCTTCGACCGAGATCTGAAATCCAGTCCTCCGAGTTTGCTGTCCGATACGTTACCACGACGCCAACTCAACAGTTGATATGATTCACGCTCTAGCTCTTTAAGTGAGATTTGCTTTTTATGACAAGTGTCAATTGAAGGACTACTACCCATTTAGCTTAAATCAGTTCACTTTTAGATAACTCAAATCGTTAATGTCGAAATAGCATAT